>NW_008824290.1:1024638-1028316 GCF_000699105.1 Pygoscelis adeliae | reverse complement strand
CTATGATTCTATGATTGTTTAGTGGACATGGTGGTGTTGGGTTGATGGTTGGACTCGATGATCTCAGAGGTCTTTTCCAGCCTTAATGATTCTATGATTCTATGATTTTGAAACTTGGGTTATTTAACCCCAGAAAACTAGATAGGAATTTAAAGTAATCTAGAATTAAAACATCATAGATTCATTTTAGAAATGTCAGCGTGAAATATTTTAACTTGAGGACATTTTTCTCTGGCAAACAATTCATTGATATCTGTACAAAATACCTTAACCTAAAAAAAAAAAAAAAACCCAAGGAAAAAAAAAATCCATTTTTTTTTTAATTGGCTTCAATAGCAGGACACAGATGGATGGAGAAATCTGGAATACTGTATTTTTTTCTGTCCTTATCCTAAGCGTCTGGGGAAATGAATTGAGAACAAAGTGTATGAGTGAGTATTCAGTTAAGCATACTTCTATCCCTAATAACCTGTAGTTCTGTTAGAAATCTCTACCAAATTCAGCAAAGATGCCTGAAAGAATATAAGTTTGTAAGTTTTGTGAAAACAAGCAGCTAGATAGAGAAGAGTATTGCTTTACTGCAAGCTTGAAACAAATGCTGCTAAGCAAGTACAACACAGAGTAAACACCAAAGAATTCATAGAAAACCAGTCATCACAATTTTCACTGTTGATGGATGTATGTTTGTTCCTATGATGATTTTTGCAATTTTTAAACACACATTACATTAAAAAGAAAATCACAGGCGTGGAGAATATGGATAAAATAAGGAGAAAGAAAACAAAATAAATTATATTACTTTTTTATTTATGCTCTAAATATTTGTCACTTTTCTTGGATATACTTTGCAGTTTTATGTTCTCACAATGAAAATAACCTCAGTTTTAGTATAGTCAGTTCCCAGAATTTCCTTCAGGCACATGTATTTCTCAAGTTTGGAATGTCAGGCTTAAATCCATTTAAGAACCAACATAAATATTCTTGAAGTAAACATTAAACAGTGAACATTTACTGGATTGCCCTATGTTACATAATGTAGCTTTTTACTATTTTATGGTGTCAGCTATCAGAGCATCTATTATGCCTACAGCCATTGACAAATGTAGGTATATTAGTGTACTTAACCATAAGCTGAGTGTCGTAAGGTGTGTTGAGGGCCTGACGTGTCAGTCTGTCAATTTATCAGTGCTACATTCAGAAACATTGGTTAGGATAGATTTTAGAGAAATTTTGTGTGTTGAGATAAAACAGCTGAGCCACACCCAGTTTTAATTTACACCACCTAAGAATTAAGCATTTAGTTCCGCCAGTACCCTAACTTGCCAAAGTAGGATATATACTTAATAAACATTTCCTGGTCTAAAGGGCACTATATTATTTAAACTTAATTGCAATATTGTTAAAATAGACTCTTATATCCCTTTTCCCTGAAGGAGTCTTTCTGACAATTTCTGAATGAAGCTGTATAGTTTTTGGTCTTCTACTGGCTGACGTTTTCAATATGGTTTGTTCCTGAACACAACAGTTTTCTTCCCCACCTTGGCCCACCTTAATACCAGCATGTGATTGATGTAGAAAAACAGTATATTTTTTGAAAACATATTGAAAAAGAAGTTTTAACGTTTAAATTTAGGCAATGGCTGATTTTTTTTTTTAATTTTTTTATTAATCCATTATATGAAAGCTCCCTATTTTCTAAACCAGTCACTACTAAATATAAATATTTCAAGGAAAGGAGTCCCTGGGGTAACACAAAAGTTTTGGGGATTAAGAATTTATTTGATCCAATAATACCTAGTGAATAAACTGCCTTCCAAGTTTTGAAAATATTTTTATAGCTTAAAAGGAACCTTTTGCTAATATTTTAAAATGAAAAGACTGGCTATATATACATTTATTTTACTAACATGAACAATTTTTGTTATAGACTGAAAGAGTTCAAGCTAACAAACCAGAATTTTGCAATGCAAATTCCCAAGCCGCCTAGGTATTTGCTGTTGTTGTTGTTGCTGGTTTTGTCCAACATCATCTTCATTATCATCAAACAAACATGAGGAGGCATTAGGACTGTACATTTAAGTCATCTGGGTATTAGTTTCCAGGATCCGTGTACCTTCAGGGGTCTAAAGCAGTAAATACTTATTATTTGTTGCCACTTAAGAAGGAAAAAAAAAGTAACACCTGTTTACTGTTTAAAAATGCTATTAAGAACAACTCATCTGGATTGCTTTGAATTTGAAACTTTGAACTTTGAACCAAATAAGATCAAGTAGTAAGAAACACCAATATTCAAGTGTTTGGTTGAATAGCTTATGAATGACATAACAAAATTAGATTTCTAAGATCTGTTCCTATTTGCATGGCATCATTGTCTCCTCTAAAACTGGAACCTTTTTTCTAAAGATACCCCTAATAATACTCTCTTCTATATTAAATGTCATTAAATAGTAAAATGGAATTATGACTTAATTTGTATTAATTTTGTAAATTGTGTAAAACCCCAATATTTATATAAAATAAGAATTTTAATGGAACAAGTTCTGATTTAGGAGAAATAAAGTTAGCATATTCTTTATTACCAGCACTGAAGAAGTGATTACCAACACCTTTTTCTTCAATTTAAACAGTGTTAGACCTGTTTTCAATGTTTAGCATCATAATTAATAAAACAGTATAATGTTGATAGTTCCATGGGAATTCTTATATTTTGATTTCCCATATAAAATAGTTGTTATTATTTAACTGAATCTAGTAAAACAACATCTTCTCATTTAAATAACCTGGGCTTATAAGTTTATTTTTAATTTAAGAACAAATTATTATGTAACAAACATCCAGCAGCTACTCCCAGTGGAAAACTTACTTTCATGATTTCAGCTGGTAATATAATTATTGTCATAATTGCAACATCTCTGATATCTGAGCTCTGGTCTCTTATCTCTGACAGTGGCATGTAAAAGCTACTCTGAGAAAGAAAAATATTGCACAGAAAATAACTTAAGAATTAAAATGTCTATCAAATATTTAATGTTGATAAAAATTCCTACAATCTTTTATTATTGGAATTTTATAATTATTTGAATTTAGAATTTAGCATTATGTTAAAAAAATGGAAATATTAAGATATGGAAATGCATAGGTGAGCAGCCATACAACCTTAATGTATTGAGCTCTCTACAAATCTCTCTACACTGTTCTGATACCATTGGGAATGCTTGCTTTCCTCAGACAATTTGCATTTCTGACACTCACTTCAATCATCGTCCTTATCAACTCCAAGTATAGAATATGACAGATGCCTTCATCTTCTTCTCCCTGAGATCTTGAATGTTATAGCATATAGTGAATGTTTGACATGTCTGTCTAAAATTATTTAGATAGTGTCTCAGGCAAAAACTGCTCAGTTTACATGGTTTAAATCAAAACAGGATTGAAGCGGTGTATTGATTTACTAACAATATGTGATTAACCAGCAATCAGTGAACTATACATCCAGTATCAATATCACTAATACAACAGATGAGACACAAGACTAAGCACCTGCAAATTCTTAAACATCCTTTTCTAAAACTAGTCCCCAACCCCTCTAACGCACACACGCACCCCGCTCTCCCCATCCCTTCCCCGGCCGTGCGGGTGCCCCCTCGCACCCCCCGGGCAGACGCGGGCGCTCCGGCT
>NW_008824290.1:1008820-1024462 GCF_000699105.1 Pygoscelis adeliae | reverse complement strand
GGCAGCACCCACCCGCCTGCCCACCCCGTTTCCCCCCGGGGTCTCTCCTCCCCTTACAAATCTCCGTGTTCCTTTCATGCTGCTCTTCAAACCGACTCCTTTGTTTCAAATACTCTTGTTAATCCGTTGGTAACCACTTAATCCAGATGATGTTTGTAGTCCCCTTCCCCTTTAGCATTATCCGTTCTGGGGCAAACACCATCTCAGAACAGGCAGTTTGGGGTGCTTCATTCACACACACTGACTCAGAACCCAATCTTTTTATCCAGGTCATTTCACCAAGGCATGTGGACACCCCGACAGGTAGTATGCTGACAAATATTCCTATTTCTGAGTGACTGTTCATTAACTCCTCACAAAAATGACCAGGAATAAGAAGATATGTCCTCAGGACATTCTAGTACTTACATTGCTGCTTCTCATAATGTTCAGTGCTCTCTCTATACATTCTCCTCTTCTTTTGTTGAGTATTTGCCTTTTTGAATACCCTCTTTCAAGATGCTTCCTAACAAAGTAAATTCACGGGTAGAAAATAAGGATTTTCTACCTTATAACAGAACCACTTCACTAAACAGAAATCCTAAACCAATGTCAGTTTGCTTTCACTCCAAATACTGCGTTCTACCTGTTATGGGCTCTATCAACAGTATTCATGAATATCCTCAAGCCACCTTTTCTTCTTTGCTTTAGATTTCTTATGATATTAGATTAATCTCAAACTCACTATCTGATGTTGGAATGGGATCCGGTTTGTGTTACCCTTTCTTAAACTGGGACATAAGAGCTCAAAGAAATGGTAATATGGTCAATTTAGCCTTCAGGTTTTCTTCAGCCCCTGGGAACTTGAATTTATTTGATACCTCCCTTTAGCCTGAAAGTTCATTTCACATTGAAAAATAGACAAGAACACATAACTTTCTTCTGTAGTGCATGTTGTGAAATATTGCTGAGATGGATATAAACACAGTTTCCCTATATTTTCATGGAAGTGAATTATTTGATCTCATCAGAATGGATATCTTCTGAAGGCCCCTAAAGTCCCTCCACAGAAAGATCTTTATTCAGCCAAAGCTTTTATCTAATTTCAGGATATATTTCAACAAAGTTAAGTGAACAGAAGCCATATTTTTTGTTATATTTGCCTTTTGCTCATTGAAGACCGTTTCTGTACTGAATGTTTTGGTCGTGTACCTCCATCTCGGCTCCTGCTGACTGCAGTGGGAACTGGGAACAATCAGCCCTTTGTTAAGTTTGAGCTTCTGTTAAAATTATGGCAACTAAAACTCTGTTGCATGAGGATAATGGTACACATAAACTGGTGTCAGTCCCCAGAGCACAAACTTATGCCAACTGTTAATTTAACAGCCAGTGCTTTGTCTATTTTCTTGCACTTTCAAGACTCAGGACATGTGGCAAAAAGAGAAAGAAACATTGCAGAACATTTAGGGAAAGCCAGGTGTTTCACTGTTTTAAAAATCCAGTTTCTCCCAGCATGAGAATACCTGTGATTCCACACTGAATGGCACCAAGGGTTTTATTAGTGATGGCTTAAGGATATGTAGTATGAAACCAGACTTAGAAGTCTGTGTAAGAAGAGATGTGTACTGCATCTCATGTAATGGCTCTGAGTGGTAAAATACAAAATAATCATGGGCTCAGTTTTAGTATAAATCATAGAAAGTGGGTAAGCCTTCCTCACTTGCTTGTTAAGTTAATATTTGTCTTAACATTACATACCATGGGACACTTTAAATTGGGGATTCTCTTATTTCTGCTATGGGGAGTGAACTGATGCTATATTTGCAGAAAACCTCTTTCCAGTTCTTTTAAATTTAATGATCTACATTCAGATGTTCTACGTTTGAAGAGCAGCACAACCTTCTCTCAGTGCCTACTTTATCATGCTATTTGTCACACTGTGCAGCTCATAGCAGGCTGATGGTCCATTCGTATTCCTCCTTTAGCCCTGGAGTGACTCTGATTGTCATTCAGGGACAGAGGTGATACTCAAGTCATTTTACAAGCGTATGTGTCTCCCACCTGTCATATTTTCTGGATACATTTATGGAGCTTTGTTTCATGTCTCCTTTGCTTTATGTCTGTTCCTTGATTTTCCCTTAGTATATATAGTTTCTCTATACTCCTCTGCTGTGCTTACTTATCTTTCTGCGGACTGAATGATGATATTGACATTCAATTAGTATTGGAAAAATAAAATTTATGCCTAATGTACAGTTATCCTATGATGTGTCAATGTTAGCATCTCCAGAAATGTGTGGAACTTTATTTCATGTACACTGTAAACAGAAGCCCCTTGCTGAAGAGTTCCTTTAACGTGTTAAATGATGTCCAGTTAAAATCAAATAAACTCTAATGTACACTACATAAACAAAGATAAAAACAGTCTAGCTAAAATATGAAAAGTAGTCTTTATGATGATCATTGCTGTGACTTACACAACAAATGAGCCAGACTGGGGAAACAAATGTTCAGAAGGGTTAAATCTGTGGAGCCAGCTGTTTTACAAACTATGCTCATACTCCTCTTAATAGTGAGCTGTGAAACCATGTTTCTTTTCCAGACCTCAGTCCCGCTGGTTAAATGAGTTGCACAGGATTTGATTACAGAGTATAATCAATGTGTTGCAAAACTGAGTGAATAATTCATAATGTGTCATTTATGTGACAAATTTTGCCTCTGTTTCTGTTTGCCAGTTGTCAGTGAGCAGATTATTATGTTCTCAAATGCATCTTTTATTTGAATTTATTTGCTGAATAATTTCCTCAAATTATTCTTATTCTGTGCCTCATCCACAGGCAGTTTGTTATGAGTGTTCAACACTGGAAGATGCAGTTATTTTTATTTATTGGGCATATGGATCATGCAATATTCCTCTGTTTCTTGAATGGATGATGCCTAGAATGAAATACAACTTCAATATCAAAATTCTACATTCATTTTCTACCGGTATACATCTAAAATTCTTGGGTAAAAGCCAGCATGCCCCACTAGACTACAAACTCCAGGCACAGTCTAAGAACAGAAGACTGATCCATTCCTTCTCAGATCACCTAAAGTCACATATGTACTGCCAAGGAGATTTGAATGTGCTGAATCTATGAGCAGCCAGCGTGGCGTACAAAGAAACTACAGTTATCGGGGATCTCATCCTCTCAGTTCTCTTCTGAAATTAATCTGGGTTAAAGTTGCTGCTCAAAAGAGGGAATTATTTCAGTCTCTTCACCTTTTGCTAAATAGCTTTATGGACAGATAAGAACTGGGAGACCGCATTCTAGGGGAATCTGCTTGGAGAGAGGGATTAATCTATACCCTGTAAGAGCAGCCAGAGCATTAGGCCTTACTGTTAGAGAGAAAAATTTCTTTCTTGTCTCCTAGTTCTTTTATTTCTGGTTGTATAGCAGCCCAGTTTCTACAGAAGAGCTTCTCACTTCCCTGACTTCCTCCCAGATGCTTTAGGGACTCTACTAGCTTTTCAGGTGTCCTCTTAGGATTTGCCATATGGATGGCAAAACAGTTCTTAAAAGGATAAGGACCTTGCTGTGTCACTGAATATTTCTGAGTGATTATAGCTACCCAGCCATGAAGCCCCTAGTTCAGTGGGAATGTGCCCAGTGAAGCTAGGTTTCTACAAAGTTGGGCATTTCTGGGGTGCAAGACAATGTATATGAGACTCAATGAGCCTTATTTGGTGTCTTAGAGGAAGATACGTACAAGAGGATGAAGTCAAAGATTTGATTAAGAACGTAATTGAGCATTTATGAAAGTAAGTCTTTCATCCATCTTTACAGTTCTGTAAGGACTTTTATAATTGCAGTGGCTTGCATAAAAATGTTCACTATAGGAACAAAATTCCTATGCCACATTTTTTATTATTATTTTCTATGTATATCTCAACACACAAGTCCCGTTCTGCAGACTCTTGTGTTGGTAGCACTTAACCCTTTGATTAAGACTCGAGTAATGTTTCCCATGTAAAAAAAATGTCTTTAAGAATAACTATAGCAGAATTGGACATTATTGTGATGCATATAAAATGCTTTTAATGTTTTTGGGTTACATCATGAGCTTTGGCTGCCATCTTCACAGATTGTCAAAGTCTGGGGACTTCCATGGTCTGGGATCTGATACTCATCTGAAACTTGTGACTGGCATTTATATAACAGGACAGACCCAAGGCCTAAATTTTTACAGTTCTGAAAGATAAACAGAAATAATTTACAATTCTGCATGGAACAGGTTCAAGAGAGAATGAGGTACAGTTCTGTTGTCTCAACCTGTTGCATACACTTCACCACAGAGATCCATAACTTTCTTTTAAAAAAAAAAAAAAGTCATTCTTTAAAGAGTCATCACTAGGAGCTGCTGTAGAAGTATGCTTTTTCTCACAGAGCCTGTGCCCTTCAAATTTTCCATTACTGTACCTACAACTCATCCATAACTGTCTGTTCTGTCAGAATCTTAATCAATCAAATCAATCAATCAGTGAATAAATCTTGTACCTTGCTTTGCATCAAAACACTTAATCTTGTTTTGTGTAAACATTATCAGTGAGCCTCTGGTCCCAGGTGAGGCATATGAGCCATTACAATAAGCTAGATTATGCTTTGTAAATTAACTGATTTTTTGAGCACATAATTCTTAGCAGAATTTGATTTTATTTACATTTGTCTGTAGAAAGTGATATATTTTACCTGACCTAAAATGACTCTTTCAACAGTATTCAGCTTTATTCACAGGCCTATTTGTGACCACTTTAGATAGTGAGACCATAAACCAATTTCATATTGCCAGCTTTGAATTTCCTTTGTATTGGAACTTTCTTTTCTATTCGTTGCTTTGCTAATATGCACCCCAATCAGTTCTTACTGCTTCTCAGATCAAAATTACTGATAGCCAGCATAAGTCTGAAAAGCTCCACTTTGTCATTGTATTGATAGCAGAGTAGTTTAGATACAGCAGCATAAATAGGGATTGTCAGGAATAAATTTATATTACTTTAGAACATCATTCCATTTAAATGTAATTGGAATGACGTTCTACTTTTGGAAATACCTCCCTTCTCCTAAAATTAGTAAAATTCCGTAAGAGGACGGTATCCATTGCTTGGATTTCATCTCAGCTCAAAGCTACAGGCAGATCAAGAAAAGTTCAGAAAGAGCAAGTCTGAGGCCTTGCAAATTCAATATTGATACTAGCAATGGCAAGTTTGCAGGGCTACAAGGTTACAGCATGGACACAAGGTGAGAACGAAGTTATTTCCTGAAATCTTCAAAGTGTAACTTTGTAGACCTGGAATGTCTATTACCGTTGCTAGTAACAGGTCACAAGCTTTATGCTCAGTTTGCCAGGACTCAGACTTACCAGGTTTGCTCTGTCTGAACTTTTCTTGACCTGCCTCTAGCTTTGTTTTTCTTGGTTTAACTGTGACAGCAATTTCTCTAATTGACCAGATGTCAAAGGCTAATGTTTTAGCCTTTGTGTTCATCTTCATGTTGCATGACCAGAGTTTTACATGGATGGCAGTAACAAGCAGTTATTCTATGTAGAATGAGGTATTCACAAATCTAAATACCATAGTGTAGAGGTATACAAGCCTAGTATGGCAACAGCAGCCTGAGGATGGGAGGCACAGTATCTAGGGTAGAGTGGGGGAGATCAGGCATGGGATGATAAGAGACAGGGCACAGCGTTGATTCTGGAGACCCCACAGCAATAAACAACAATAAAGAATTGGAGCAGGACAAAGCTTGTTCCAGAGGTAACAAAGATAATGAAGAAATGATACCTAACATATGTAAAAAGCACCATATATAGTAAGTTTGAATGTAACATGGAGCTTCATATCAAAGAAGAAAGAGCAAATGTTTAAAAGAGTGTTAGCAAACATATAAAAACTACCTGGAGTCGATCTCTAAAGGAGGAATTAAAAAACATCATCATGAACATCATATTCCTTTTGGTGAATGACTTCAGGTGCTGACAACACACCATAACCCACCTCCCACCACCACCACCATCACTATCAGAATGAAACCATCGATTTTAGGATTCTAAAAGAATTCTATCTGGACTAAGAGTGTAACAGAAGACAGAGGCCGAAATGGTTAACTTTTGTAACAAAGCAAGAGCTACTTTATATAAGTACCACAAGTAAAAATTTGGAAATGTAAAACTGAAAGGTTAAAGAGATACTAGTTCATTCTTCATAATAGTTTCCTAGAAACAAATATTCTGCATTAAATTCCAAGGGCAACACTTAAAATACTCTGCAGTAATGGGAATAAAGGTAAACTTGTTCGTGATCATTTAAATGGCTTCTTTGTGTACTGGTAGATATACAGATGATATGAGGGTTCTATTTCCAAGATATGAAGTGTGCAGAAATTATTTAGACTGCTGAATAGTATCACAGGTTTTAGCTTTATGTGATCACAAAAAAATTAGGAGAGGAGATTTCTCCAGACACCAGATAGGTCTTTTTCTAGTTCCAGGATGTGGAGCTTAAAGTAGTCGGTAAGAGATAACTGAGGATCAGGTCCATTTTACTTGTAAGACTTAACATTGACAGCAAAGAGGAAAATGCACATGAATAGCTGATCCTTTTACATTACAGGCAACGAAAAAACAAACTTTTAAAATTCCTCAGTTTACACAAGAATCAGCATGGAACAAATTTGATCCTCATTTCTATAGCACCCAACTTAGTGGAGCTCTGTTCCTTAACGATGACATTTTAATATCACTATGGTGAAAATAATAATTCAGCACAAGAGCAGTCCATGCTCAAATAACTGTTGTATTTTGAATACCACTATGTGGAGTTTTTCAATAAATTAGCACAGACAATTAAGCACAGGTGTTTTGAAAGGTTCTTGTTAGTTGTCCAAGATACCAGAATTTATGAACAGAATGCTTTCCCCTCCCTAGGAGAATTTTCATTTTAAAAAAATCCAAAATACTTTCCAACTAATGATAAGTAACTGATATAACAAGAATTGACAAGTCACAACTTGCTCCTTCACCTAATTCAAAGCTGTAGATTTCATAAAGTTTTAACTGTGTTTAAATATGCAAAAACTCAACGGGAACGTCCTGGTTTAAAGCACCTGCTATCTTTATCTGAACATTTAAAATATGAAATAAATGAACATTTAAAGTGCATCTCTTGAACCATACTGATAACCGATATTCTGAAAAAGTCTAGCCAAAGCATATTTTTAAAATGTAGTTATTTTATTTCTCAGATAAGACTGCATGGTACTTCATAATATAAAAACATTTTTATAAATGTTTTAGCACACAAAAATGACCTTCTTAAAATGCATGCTAACACTGTATTCACAAAAAGAAAAATAAGAAGGCAAAATATATTTTTTTTTAATAAGAAGGAATGCAAGTGAAAAAATCTCCATAAGTACTGCAAAATTATTACTGCAAAAACACATTATATTCTATGAAGAGTCATTTAAGTATTTCAGAACATTAACTAGCAATGATTTAACACTATTTGTTTTCTCTAACAATTTTAACAACTAAGATTACAGGAAGGAGTGATTGCTAAAATACCAAATTTTCAGCAATCCTGAAGAGCATCCAAAAAAAAGTTAATTTTATTAGTACTTAAGGTTTAAGCTTTGATTCTCCCTCATAATACTTTTAATTATTTTTATTACACAAAAGAATATTAAGGAAATAAAAGAAAGATCTCCAAATAATATTTGATAGGAAGATAGGCAAACTCTTTCTTACAAACATAATTATATTTATATATTATAAATAGTTTCACAAAAACCAGACACATCATGAAAATTTACTGAGACATGGCTAAAAAGGAATTAACGTAAAATAATTTTGAAAGGATCTAATTTACTACCCTCAATTTTGAATTTATTTAAAGGATATTGATTTTGGTGTTTCATCTTGATAAGGTCAAAATACCTTCTGTCACATTAAAAATGTTTCAGAAGAGCTTTAGGAGATAGGCTTTTGAAGGTTTTCAGGCATGAACCCTATCTTCTAAGCTGCCTTCTTGAAGGATCACCAAAAGCTGGAGAAACACTGGGATCTGGAAGGAAATAGAGACCTGGTTGCCTGGGAGAAAGACCCACTAGTGCTTTCAAACTCTTAACTCCTGAGTAGCTTGGTGTCAGTCGAGGATTCTTCTCACTTCTGAACAGCCTTCAGAAAGGTTTTTGAGAAGTCCTACCAGTGAACAAGCTTCAACAAGCTTCTGATGTCTTCCAGTCAAGGAGGGCTGTGTCTGTTATCTGCATGGTTCTGATAATAATGTAAAGTAGGATTTGATTCTAAATAATCTTTGTAAAAATTTAGTGTTAATATTTGTCTATCATTCTGTACAAGCTAGGTGTCACAGTGTCCCCAGTTGTTCTATTCTAGCAGAGTGAAAAGCAGAGTAAGTAAAATAGGATGATTTATTCATACACCAAAATATATTTTTTTCTTTATTTTACCATCATGCTCAAGCCTGTAACTTTCAGTTGCTCACTTTCAGTGAGCAACCCTGTGTAGAAAGGTATGTTTTTTCACATGTCGAGTGATATTTGCATAAGAATTACAAAGCCAACATATAAAGTCTAGGTCTTGATCAGAACCTCTGTACAATCTTTCTAGCCACTTTTATGCAGATATATATCTGCATATTAAATTCTGTCTCATTTCCTTAGACAGCAAATGAATATTTTAATATTCAGTTAAAGTCAAACAATCTGATATTGAATAGTTTAGAAACACGTCTTCTCTAAGTATTTACATGCATGTCTGCTACTATGTGATACAATAAGTTATATTTTACATCGTAAGAAATTTTGAGTTTTAGTATCAAAATGACAGAACGTCTTTGTGAATAACTGATGTTTCAGCACAGCCAAGCCTAAGACTGAAGAAAAATCCATTAAAACCCCTCTGAATCAGACATGTATTTGTTCTTCTATAATTAAAATTAGGGGTGAAAAACAAAACAAAACAAAACAAAACAGTCCAAATAGAAAGTTTTTTTTCCCAACACTTGAAAAAGCATGGGGAAAATCAAGAAAATTAGTCCTGCATTTTTCTAATGGTTTCCATAGGTATTCCAAAAGCAATATTGCTGCCATTTCGTCAGATACCTTAGTACTTACAACACTCATTAAAATTGTTGGAGACCTAACATAGCTAAGGTCTGGTTTGGGTTCACTTCTACAACTCCTGTCTCACAGAAAAGTAAACAGTTTCAAACTGTTGAAATAGTGGATAATAGGAAAACACAAGTACCTCTTTCAAGCTGAAAGTATTTAGTCAACATAGAGTGACAAACTTTGTGCTTGTCAATGAACTTACTCCCTTTAAAATAAATGCACGTTCACCTCTGGACTTTACAGGGAATTATTTAAAGTTCATTCCTGGAGAGTTTTGGTAACAAGGTAGGTAAAATTTTAATAGGTTTTTGTTGAAGAAGCATCTTTCAAGAAGACATGTTTATTCTCATCTTATCATGTTTTCCTGTAGAAAATTTATCTTCCCTTTCTTTTTTTTTCTCCCTGGATTTTATTGTTATCTCGTTTATTTTGCTGGTATAAAATTTAACTGAACATGACTTTCTTCTTAAAGCACATGCTCCTTCATGTTTTTTGTTGTTTGGATTCTCTTATAATGTTAGAACAATAACTCTAAAGGTGTTTTAAAGAGGCTTTCATTTTTTATTTTGGAAGTTGTTTTTAACGCTTCATTTAAAAGGATGTCAGTGCAATATAAAAGATAAAATGGTTTAATAAAACTTTTACTTTATACTCTTTAGTGCTACTTTTAAGCTGAATAGCCATTCGTTACAAAAAACTAAACAATATTTCTCAATTGGAAAAGACAAGTGATATAAAAAGACCAGTGTGGCTTGCTACAGACAGTTCTTTATGGATCAGAAATTTCTTCACAACCATGCTTCTAATGGGCCATCACAGAGGAATCTGTTTACAGATTTTACAGTCTAATCAGACGTGGCATCTGTCAAATATGCCTGATTTAGCTCTAACAACTGACTACATATCAGGACACAGGTTGACCGGTTAACAATAAAATAAAGTCCAAATAATACTGTATACTGGCAATAGACACAAAGACATGGAGAGAGTTGTAATGTCTGAAAAAACAGTTGTAAAAGTACAGTTTTTATTATTTTGATGATAAAAAATTCAGACTACTAGCTAAACTTTATGCTAATACCATCAGTCTACTGTCTGAAGGGAAGGATGTTTTCTTTTGTATGACTTGCTGAGGCCACACGAACAAGACATGGGGAAAGAAAGTGGGAAGCTAAGCTTGAGTGACTGTTCTTTACGAATCAAACTAGCTGTGTCAGCCCAAAAGAATAAGCTTACTATTCAAAATGTCTTTTTATTTTCTGTTTTTGATTAAAAAAAAGGAAATGTGTCTAGGAAAGCCTATTAAAAAGATAGATGGATAGACAGATGAATTCTGCAGAAAAATTACTGGTGAGATTTACTTTTCTCAGTACCATTCTGAGAGCCTCCCAGTGTCTCTGTGTTTCATAGAATCATAGAATCATAGAATCATTAAGGTTGGAAGAGACCTCCAAGACCATCGAGTCCAACCGTCAACCCAACACCACCATGCCCACTAAACCAGGTCCCTAAGTGCCTCATCTCCCCGTCTTTTAAATACTTCCAGGGAGGGTGACTCAACCCCTTCCCTGGGCAGCCTGTTCCAATGCTTGACAACACTTTTGGTGAAGTACTTTTTCCTCATGTCCAATCTAAACCTCCCCTGGCGCAACTTTAGGCCATTTCCTCTCGTCCTATCGCTTGTTACTTGGGAGAAGAGACCAACACCCACCTCGCTACAGCCTCCTTTCAGGTAGTTGTAGAGAGCGATGAGGTCTCCCCTCAGCCTCCTTTTCTCCAGGCCCCTGAGCCTCCTTTTCTCCAGGCTAAACAACCCCAGTTCCCTCAGCCGCTCCTCATAAGACTTGCTCTCCAGACCCCTCACCAGCCTCGTTGCCCTTCTCTGGACACGCTCTAACATCTCAACGTCCTTCTTGTAGTGAGGGGCCCAAAACTGAACACAGTATTCGAGCCTGTGCGGCCTCACCAGTTCTGAGTAGAGGGGCACGATCACTTCCCTACTCCTGCTGGCCACACTATTTCTGATACAAGCCAGGATGCCATTGGCCTTCTTGGCCACCTGGGCACACTGCCGGCTCATGTTCAGCCGACTGTCAACCAGCACCTCCAGGTCCTTTTCCGCCAGGCAGCTTTCCAGCCACTCTTCCCCAAGCCTGTAGTGCTGCATGGGGTTGTTGTGGCCAAAGTGCAGGACCCGGCACTTGGCCTTGTTTGTTAGACTAGGAGTCGTTCTGTGTATGTGAATCTTTCTGCATCATGCATGTATGCATTTGCATACATTATCATGTTTTTTCATTTTTTGTTACCCACTTATGGAAATACATAAATAAATACATGGGAATGTATCTGGGATGGTAATGCTGAAAACTTAAATTTTCTGTGTAACTGGTGTATAATTATAACATATGTCTCTAAAAACCAGCTCTCTGACTATAAGATTTTGCCAATAGACCTTAACCCTGACTGTGACTGACCATCTCCAGAAGGGAGATGTCTTTTTTTAAGTCTTCAAGAACATTTAGGCATTGGCCTCTCTTCTTGTATTACCACACAAGGATGCCAATTAATGTAATTTGCAACGTGGATTCTTGTCCATTAGCAATGGGACTAAACCCAGTAAATCATTTCACACAGGCCATTGAATAGCTGTCAGAGGATAACACTTTCTGTCACTATTGATCTGCTACAGATGTGAAGAAGCGACCTAGAGGTGTGATGTTCTATCTTATTACTAGCTATATGGGCCGTCCATCCTATTTAACTTTAATTATTTACTTTTGTATTGCACTTGTTTCTCTTTGTTCAGGAAGAAATGCCCTCAGTCTTCAGCAATGCTCAAAGACAATTGGGCTATTTTATTTTTAAATGTAATATTGGGCCTGTATGTTTGGGTAAAGAAAGCTAAGTTAAACATTGTTCTTCCACATATAAATATAAGGTACTGATTTTCTCTTATTCTGTGTTTCATTCTGTTACTTTTTCTTTTTCCCATTCTCAGGATAGGAGAAGTCTTTCCAAGTAGCAGGATAAAAACTTTGTAGCATCTAAGAGGATGAGACCGTTTGACTGGGGGCGTTGTAGCTCAGCATTCTGACTTTATTTGAAGGAAGTCAGAATGCTGACTTTGACATCTTGATCTTCTGGTGTAATATGCTAGGAAAACAAGAACAAAAATGTGGGTAGTGTGTGTGAAAGTCTCTGTGACAAGGTGGCTAATTCTTGGCACAGTGCTTTCAAATAATGAGCTCATTCCTCAGCTATTAGCATTGTAGCAAGTAATCTCATTGTGTTTCAGTACTTCAGCATCTCAGGATACATCCTACCCATTTTAAGCATCTGCAAAACTCCTTTTAGTAGTTAAAACTCTACTGAGTATTGATTAGAACTCTAAAAGACAGAGAGACAGAAGAGGAGGGGAGAGAGAAGGTGGGGGTGAGAGAGAACTTGTAGGAACCAAATTTGACATAAAACCAGGGAAATGTGTTAGGTTTTGAATTGCATCACATTGATATATTTTGAATTGACTACATTACAATTGGAGTGGGTTAATCTGTACTTTACATAGTAAATATTACAGAAATGTTAAACTGAAGGTTGATTTCCCAGAGGTCAGCTCAGCAAAGCCTGTTTTATACATAGATTTTAGATAGGGTAGAGGAGTTCACCTAGGATTACTCTCTCAGTCACACATGCCTAACTTCTGCCTACATGTATCTTTAGAGTAACTGATACACTCATCTTTCATCTTTCTTACGGTCTTCACAGTTGTTCCCAGAAGCCCTAGGGACATACATGTACAATATAGTTCCAAATCTTATATTAACAATGGCAAGGATCCTTGGATCATCTTAATTTGCATTTACTACAGGACTTGGAGGAATACATGCATTCAAAAAGTCTTTTGGTTTCTCCAAACCAAGAATTATGCACTTATCCAGGGCCCAAGGAGTCAGGAGCAGGATTTAGATCTGCCAACAGGATCTTGTAAGTTTCTGATGTTAAACACAAATATTAAGAGTTTAGGACCACCTTGTCATTTCTTGTAAAATGCTTTTGATACCAATGATATTAACATAAGGAATAAATAATAATAATAATAATAATAATCAGTTATCAAATTAGGTCTTCCTTCTGTCATGTCTTTCAGTCTTTCCTTGTGATCTACTTGTGTTAAATGATGCCTATTTTTGCAAAGTGAAAAAGGACACAAGTGTGACAGGTTGTACTGATGAAACACTAGTTGTGTCACCGTAAACATGAAGCCACATCTTCAGCATCTTTGAAGAAAAACAGGAGAGTAGCAAAAGTACAAGCAGATACTTCAAAAGAAAAAGCACAAGATGATTTCAGAGACCACAGAGGTATAAACGTAAATCGCAAATGAGTCATTACTAACAAATGCAACTTTGAGAGCTGGGTTGGGTCCATTTTAGGGCATAACTTAAACATGTATAGAATTGTGGCACAGCCTATTGCAGATACCTATGATTGATAGCATAGGTGGAATAATCTTTAGATTGCTTACAAGACATCAAAAAACCAAACTAAATGCAGAGATGCCTCTTCTTCAGAACTGTGTATGCAAAACTGATCAGCCTGATATCCTGTACTGATACTATGCTACCACTTTTTTGTCATGAAAGGGAAATGTACCTCCATTTCTTGTACTGGTACTGGTATCCCACCTCTGAGACTCAGTTGTAATTGGCATATGACTCAATCTATGTCACGCCCTTATGGCAGGAATACCTTCATCAGCCTTTTGGGCAGAGCTCATTGCCTTTGACAATGGAGCAAAGCAAACCAGACAAATGGAGCATGGTCAAAGCTATTATTCTGTTTAAATTTTATTTTCCATATCTAAAAAGTACATAATTATCTATCTATATTGCTATGAATATTTATTTGGTTAATATACACAGAAATATATTTTATTTGTAACAGAAATATAGAACAGAAAAAAATCATCAAATATATTACCGTGGCTTAACAAGTTATTCAATAATAAGTCATCTCCTATATGTGCATTTTTTAGCCTGTACCAATAGAAAATAATGTGACATTGCTTACCAGTAAGCCTTTTGTTATTTGATATTTAGTGATATTTCTTAATTAACATATACAGCATACCAAGAAAGTACAGACAGGTATTACAACTGACAAATGGTGACCTGTCAAGCAATAATAATTTTACAGGTATCTGAGTCCTATCTTATATTTAGATAGTATAATTAAGATTTACCATCTCAGAAAGAAATGGGGTTGCTATAAGCACAAATATAGTGAAATTTTATTTATGTTCTTTTTCAAGGCAGTTTAGACAGAAACAGAGAGAATGTAAACATATCTATTTTGATTTTGCATAAGATACATGTGTCAGGATTTTCAGTTATTTAAGATTCCTACTGAATTTTATGAGACCTTTGAATGTCAAAGTATTTCTATGAACTAAAAAAAAATCCTCTTTTGACAAGTCCTCCAAATTTGGCTTTCCTACAATTTGACCATCTGTTTGTGCTGGACCTGGATTCCTGTGATACTGGCAATGGCCAGTATTGTCTCAGGTGGTGAATGGAAGAGAAGAAATGGTGACATATGGTAGTAGGATGCTTAATCCAGCCAAGCAAAAACAAATTGTACTACATAAAAGCAATTACGGTTTATCTTTTATGCACTGAACATACAGAATGGCATTTTAAAGATTTTAGTGACTTACAATTTTTAAGGACTTAGTGAAAATTAGTTGAATGTCTTTAGGCTAAAAACAGACAAAAATAATTTTTCATTCTGCATTCTGAGCTGGGGAGTAAGAAAACTCTTCATGCTATCAGTTTAGGTGATGAACTTAGGTCTAATAAAAAGCATAAAAATTTTCCCTCAGTAGTCAACAGAGGTACCTCAAAAAGGACATTTAGAACATCTAAATTAATTTACAGGTGGCTTCCTTATGTGCTTTAAAATACTCTTCATAGTTTTTACAGTAGAGAACTGGAAAATTAATATTAATTATTCTTATCTTCTCACAAGAAGATCCAGTTAGTTTTAAATCTATACTTTTTGGCTATCCACACTTTTTGGGAATAGAATATGGAAGCAGGCTTTTCAAAAAACTAGAATGGACAGCTACAGTAATGAAATTGCAGAGAAACAGTTTTACCTCCCATGTCCTGTAAAGCTGACAAGCTCTGCATAGCAATGCAGATCAAGAACATCTCTTTGTGGTGTAGCACTGTGCTTCATTCTACTCAAGTTAAGATAAATTGTCTTTCTTAGTATGAAATCTTCACTCTCATACTCTACCAGTCAAAACAAACCCTATCCAGAGACTGATGTGGTCATTTATTTTTGTATATTCTACAATCTAAATAATGTGCAGAGAAGTCACACACCTTGTCAGGCAGAAAAAGAAAAAAAAAAAAAAGAAAACAAGAAAATCTCTACCTGGAAAGACAAATACGGCCTGTTTATAATGCGAGATAGAAGGATT
>NW_008824290.1:1004333-1008800 GCF_000699105.1 Pygoscelis adeliae | reverse complement strand
CCTCCCTACATTAGAGCCATTGAAAAAAGATCTGTCCAAGGTACAATACCTTTTCCATAGACAACCTCTGAATAAGGTTAATTTGCTTAATGCGTAAGTGCTGTAACTAATACATAATTATGGTTTCCACTTAATATATTTTGTATAGTGTTCTGCATTTAGGTTTTCTGAAGAAATGGCCCTATGGATACAACAGACTCAAATACCTACGACATTTTAAGGGCTGGGTTTAGGGCTCAGTACAATGAAGTGGAATGACATTTAATTACTGATGTGCAGCCATTCGGTTCAGCTAATTATGATCCCTGGAGTTTAGTCATCATATGTAATTAACTTTTACTTTCATAAAAGCTTAATGTGCTGCAAAAGCAGCAATGGCTGTGAATGTTACACTTCAGGATTACTGACAGAATTCAAAATGAATTCTAAAAGACAATTTTTCTCGCTAAGTATTAATATAGCCATCTGCTCTTAATGTAAATTTGTTTTAATAGGAGCACAGATATCATTATCTATGATTTTTTTTTTTTAATTTAATGGTCACAGTAACCACAGTATAAGCAAGCGGGAGAATAATTCAGCCCCGGACAAACAATCATAATCTATTAAAATAAAACTAGCAAAAAGACTGATAAGCAATATTTGAAAGGCCAGCTGGGTTTTCTTTTCTTTTGTTTTGTGTTTGTTTTGGTTTTTTTTTTTTAAATAACATCTTTCAAACCATTGCAATTACCAAAACTTAATTTGATTTGTATTTCTAGAGTGTCTTATTAGTAACTATGAAATATAAAGGTCCATACACAGCTATTTACCAAACATAATGGTTTTGTAGGAAACAGGTTCACTACCTCACGTGTGTTTAGTCAGCTTTTATTGATCTTTGTTACAGAAAAGTGAAAATAGATCAAAGCTGTTAAGTAAAGTCACAGAAAAATTGTATCCAGTTACACCAAAATCTTGAGTTATGCTTAGCAAGCCAATTACAGTATGTCTGTATGATACAATACAGTCAAGCACAGAGATATATCAATTAGCTCTGAGTGAATGGATGGCGGTACCAAAGCACTGTCACAGTTTTGGTGAAACTTTCTAATCAGGCTAAAATAATCCATTTCTCAATAGAGTTAGGTTACCTGTTAGCAGCATGCTATTGCATATACACCGAACAGGTGTATCCAGTATAACGCTGGAGAACCCAAAACACATCCTCATATTCTTTCTTTCTCCGGCTGAACAAGAAACTGATTTTAACAATGTTGATGGCACTGGCAGAGCTCAAGTTCAGGCAGGGGAGGCAACAGGCACTTGGCCACAAGGCAGATGTTGAAACCAGCTCAGCCCAACTTCAGCCAAGATGAGCCCAGGCCAGCCCTGAGGCTGCACTCTCAGGTCAGGAGTACAGATCCTTATATAAAAAATGGCAAAAATTATTTTTACTGGGCTACAATGTAGCTACAAAGTAGCTGCATTGCCTCACTGTGTGAGGAATTGTAGAGTGACAGAAGAGACTAGTCCTAACTCAAGAAAAAAACATATAAAGAAGGTGGTAATAAAAATAATATACTTTTATGAACCTTTAATAAGCCATAGAACACTTTTATAAATGCAAGAGAACATAAATTAAACCAAAGACCAGGAGGAGTTGCCAATGACAGCAATATGATGGAATGATAAAAGTTGAAAAGTTTCTGGAACACTCTGACACTTTTTAAGCAGTCTAGCCACAGCACAGAAAATCAGGATAATTCAAGAAACCACAAGGTAAGAGGGTTAGACTGAAGTTAGGTCTCACACACCTGAAAAAATGTTCCTCGCATATTTGTACTGTGGCAGATTTATGTTAGAGATGAGCTAAAATTCTATTGAGAATAAACTAAAATTCTGCCTTGAGATGTTTTCCCTTTCATAGCAGAATCTCATTCATGTTGAAATTCCTATTTGTAGATGCAATGAAGAAATTCAACTGAAAATTGGGCAAGGTTTCCTGCTATCCTGCCTACCTCATAGAATTTCTTTTAAAAATTAAGAATTTACACATTTTCCATAGTAGGATTCCTTTCTCTCTAAGTTGATAATATTATATTGCATACACATGTATTTATTCAAAACTTTACTGCATTATTTTGAATTTATTTTTATAGTCTTTGTGTAAGTATTTTAATAGAATTTCTTAAAACTTACTTCTGTAAGTTATTTTTGTGTCATCATGGTAAGTCTTTCAAACTCTTTCTAGAAGGCAGAACATGTCTGTCAGTCAGTTGGCTTGAATCTTACACCACAAAATTTCAAATTCAAAACTAGGGACACCATTTTAATGTGAACATAATTAAATATTGGAACAAGCATCCGGTATCCTCCATACCTCTATAGTGATTTTCCATGTCTGGATTACTATAGAGGAGTACAGTTGTCTTTTATAATATGACCTCCTTCAGCCAAATTGCATTGTTTTGTTAACGTTAAACCCTAAGATATCAGGTTCAGTACAGCTATAAACTGACAAGAATAGATGGCCTCAGGCAAGTAAGAAGTCAGATCAAATCATTCTCATTGCCCTCTAGTCATAGGTGCAAAGAATCTGTGCAACTTGTCCCTTGAAAAGACTCAGAAATATTTTGTTTTTCTCATGTGTCATGTTGCAAGACCTCACTAGAATTAAGTAGTCAGTTAGCAGCAACCATGTAGTTTTACTGTTGCCAATCTCAAGTACGGACAAGTTCAAATGTGGATTTTAGTGGCTAGGAAGCTCTAATTTCAGACACAGATAGATTTAACCAGGACATTTTCTTTGCATTGATTAGGGGACTTTTGCTTCGTTGATCCCTGACAACCAATTATTGAATTCCAAATTCAGGCAGGATGTAGAGTAAAGCTGGTATATCTCATATAAAATCAATTGTAATGTTTTAAATAGTATATATGCTGATACTTGCTTCAGCTCATTGAAAATTATTTTTCTCATTTACCTATCTAATTGCAATAATGAGCTTCCTAAATGGAGTAAAGTAGTTCAAGGACAGACGTATCTGATCCTCAGAGAAATGGACTGTTAGTCTTCACCCTGCGGTATGTGCAGATCAATGTATTTCTGCTCTTTTATGTTTCCCTATTCCTTCACAAATGTTGCATCCAATTCACTATTGTATTGAAATAATTTACACCCTTCCACCAAATGTATGTGTTTCAGGTAAACTTATCTCAAGTGTATTGATTTGCATTTTCCAAGGTGAATGTCATAATCTTCCTTTTTTCCTAAAGCCAATTTAAATCATAGAATCATAGAACAGTTTGGGTTGGAAGGGACCTTTAAAGGTCATCTAGTCCAACCCCCTGTCTTTGTACAACATCTCACCTGCATGAGCATGTGTAACTCCTTCCTATTTTGAATTCTTTACTAAATTACTCATTACTCCAAGATTCTGAATGGCAATATCAGTTTATTTGTGACATTAGTTTGCAATAGTGGCTGTGGCTACTAAGGAGAGCCTTTGTTTCTCATCTCATTGCAGAGCTGAGGTGAAACTGGGACACACATCCATATTAAAACTTCTGAAGCACTCCTGGGCCTCGTAGTTGTGTGGTAGGCTTAATGTTATAAATTTTATATTTAAAATCTGAATTCCATTTAGCATCTGTTGAATCTTAACACCTATCAATCCCACTCTAAACTGCTATTTTATCTATTTCGATTGGCTATATAACATCATCAGTTGTGATGTTGACCACATCCTCATATGACTTAGCCTTGTGTCCTGGTTTTGGCAGGGATAGGGTTAATTTCCTTCCTAGTAGCTGGTACAGTGCTGTGTTTTGGATTTAGGGTGAGAATACTTTTGATAACACACCAATGTTTTAGTTGTTGCTAGGTAGTTTAGCTGGTTAGCTATTAATTGGCAGACTCCTGTGCTTGCCATGGGGCTTGCTTGCCTTACTGTAGATTAGAGTCTAGTGCTCGTTAGTGGCTGCTTTTTGCTTTCGCTGCTTGTGCTTTCACTGCTTGCTGTGCTGCTGATCATCTTACTCTGCTGTGCCTGGGAACATTTTGATAACAGCAATGGCCATGTGCCTGGGCAGGCAGATGGCCAGGGCATCACTGCTGCTTCTGTGCTGCTGTACTGGACAGGCTGGAACTCCAGTGTGAACTTGAGTCGAAGGGACTGTGACTTGTGGAGGAGTCCATGCAGGAGCAGGACACCCAAAGTGTCTGTGGCCGTGGATAAGCCCATGCCAGAGCAAGTACATCTCGAAGTGTCTGTGGCCACGGTTACGTTTGTGCTACAGCATGTTTACATCTGAAGGGACTGTGGCTGTGAATAAGGCCATGCTGCAGCAGTTATATCTCTGAAGGGACTGTGGCTGTGAATAAGGCCACACTGCAGCAGGTATATCTCTGAAGGCATTGTGGCACATGGAGAAGGCCATGCTGGACCAGGTGCATCTCAAAGTGACTGTGGATAAGTCTATGCC
>NW_008824290.1:980974-1003731 GCF_000699105.1 Pygoscelis adeliae | reverse complement strand
GCAGGGATAGAGTTAATTTCCTTCCTAGTAGCTGGTACAGTGCTGTGGTTTGGATTTAGGGTGAGAATAATTTTGATAACACACCAATGTTTTAGTTGTTGCTAAGTGGTGCTTACACTAGTCAAGGACTTTTCAGCTTCCCATGCTCTGCCGACTGAGAAGGCTGGAGGGGCACAAGAAGCTGGGAGGGGGCACAGCCAGGACAGCTGACCCAAACTGGCCAAAGGGGTATTCCATACCACATGATGTCATGCTCAGCATATAAAGCTGGGGGGGAAGGGGAGGATGTTTGGAGTGATGGCGTTTGTCTTCCCAAGTAGCCGTTACGCGTGATGGAGCCCTGCTTTCCTGGAGATGACTGAACACCTGCCTGCCAATGGGAAGGAGTGAATGAATTCCTTGTTTTGCTTTGCTTGCATGCACGGCTTTTGCTTTACCTATTAAAATGTCTTTATCTCAACCCATGAGTTTTCTCATTCTTACCCTTCTGATTCTCACCCCCATCCCACTGGGGGGGAGTGAGCGAGCGGCTGTGCGGTGCTTAGTTGCCAGCTGAGGTTAAACCACAACACCTTGCTAGCTTGGTGAGCTTTAGTGGTCCTTAGACATTAAACCTGACAAAACTCTCTAAACACGCCCAAATGCTTTAGTTATATAGCAACTGTACAAGACTGAAGGTACTCCTTTCTACTCCAGTCACTGCCATTCAATATCCTGTTATTCTTAAAAAGGACAGCATACCAACTAGTGCAAGACTTGGTACTGCTTTCTCATCACATTCTCTAAATAAAATATACTGGCTTGTTTAGTTTCTGCTTTATTAAATGAATTGTTATCTAATAGGCTTAATAGCCCTCTTATGGCACTATTAAAAATGGAAATAATATCGAGTAATTCTAGAATTAGCACTGGGAAGTGGTACTTTAATATTGCTTTCTGTTATGTCAGTTACTATAGTAATAAAACAAATCCTGAACTGTATTTATTTTCTCTATTGTTCCCATATGATATTTACTATCCTTAATGGCTTAGACCTTCCACCAATAATATATGTCCTCAGACTCTTTCTAACTTTTCTGTGAGTGCTATTGATTTCTGTAGTCTTCTTCAGGATTGCAGAATTTTATTTTCTGTATTTTCTGTAATATTTACCAAATGCTACACTTTTTTTAATTCAGGACTGAATCTTAGCTACTTAACAAGACTATGCTTTGAAAAGAAGAAAAGTATAAGGCAAAGTTTATTTTGGGGTGATTTTCTTAACTTCTGCCATTTCAAATGTAGATATCTTATCTGCCTACCTGCCTGGGCCAGGATTGATCATATTTCAGGGCATCAGATAGGCTTACTATCTTTCTGCACCACATTGCTACTGCTATGCATTGTTCGTATGTGTGTAGTCTTGTTTACAGGCTTGTCTTCTGTGTCTCCAGAGGTGTCTGAAGTCTTAAATGACAAAATTTGAGGTCACATTTTATTGAACAAATCTTAATTACCTCCGGTAGACCACTTGCATCAGCAGCTGTCAACTGTCTAATGAGCTAAGTTGTATTGAAAGGTCCCATGCAAATGCAAAGGAGAAAAGTTGGGGCTAATTTGTTATCTTTACTAATTAAAAGTGATTGGTTTTCCTTAGTCTCAAATAAAACCAATATCTTAATACAAAGATATTCTACTTTAACTAAGCTCTGGGATTAGCAAGAATACTTTCTATCAGTTTCCACAATAGCATTTTAAATTAAACTTGGTGGAAGAACAGTACAGAACTCTTTTATCTAACCAAACCTGTTAGGCAGGGAGTTGAAGTGTGTAAATGAATACTAACACTAGTACAGAAATGGTAGGACTTGAAAAGTGACAGTATTATGCAAATTATATTTTTAAAAAAAACCTATATTTTTTATTTGGTGAATACCATGTTCAAATGAAGTTAGTCCTGGGCATTTGTATTGGGTCTGGATGGGATGGAGTTAACTTTCCCCACAGCAGCCCTCATAGTGTTGTGCTTTGTATTTGTAGCGAGAACATTGTTGATAACACCAATGTTTTGGATACTGTTGAGCAGTGCTCACACAGCATCAAGGCTGTCTCTCCAACCCCCCTCCTCCCCCAAAGGCCAGCAGGCTGGGTCTCGGCAAGAGGTTGGGATGGGACATAGCTAGGACAGCTGACCCAAACTGACCAAAGGGATATTCCATACCATATGACATCATGCTCAGCAATAAAAGCTAAGAGAAAGGGAGGGGAGGGCATTCATTATTAAGGCATTTGTCTTCTGAAGCAGCCACTATGCATGCTGAGACCTTACTTCCCAGGAAGTGGCTGGACTTTGCTAATGGGAAGTAGAGAATAAAACTTTTTGCTTTTCTTTGCTTCCACACACGGCCTTTGCTTTTCTTTAATAAATTGCCTTTATCTGGATCCACAGGTTTTTAATCTTATTTTCTCCCCCGTCTCTCTGAGGAGGGGGAGTGAGAGAGTGGCTTGGTGGGCACCTGGCAGCCAGCCATCATAAACCCACCACAGCATTTCATAAGCACAACCCTCCCTGTTGACCAGATATTAAACTGATTACATGGATATTGCTGTATTGGAAATACCATCTGTCCAGTAAGGTGTAAAACCAGACACATGAGCAAATGTGATCTTTAGAGATCCAAAGGACATTTCAGTGACAGCAAAAGTCTTCATTCTGGCAAAACTCCATCCCAGGCAATTATGTTTGAATTGCTTAAATTCCCCTTATAATTTTAACTGCATATAAAATTCTACTTTAGTTCCCATCTGCATTGTTACTGTGTATTAAGGGGCAAACACTTTATTTTACTCAGTGGCAACTGGAATTATAAAGGAACCTACCATATCATAATGCTATATCTTAATTAATGAATATTAAATTCTTGAATACTTTCAAATGAGTAGACTGCTTAGAAGCACAAAATACTCTCAATGGCCCTGAAAAACATTGACTAAAATCTGTTTCTATGTGGATAATACTTAATTATTTTCAATCTTTTCCCTCTACTATGCAAAGATGTTGTTCAGGAGCCAGCCAATACAGTGATAGGACCCTGACACTAAGTTACCCCTGCAGGAACAGCCCTCAGCGTCAGACTGGCCCATGCTCCATACAGAGAGCTTGTGAGGGCAGCCTCACAAGGTGGAGAGGCCCAGAGCTCACAGCATCCTCTGGGCTTGAGCACTCAGTCCATGCTAGCACAAGTATAAGCAATCTGAAAGGCAGCTGTGTACACAGGAGGTAGGTGCAACAAACAGTAAATTATTCCTGGGTACCTCAGAGCAGCACAGATATTAGGAGAATACACTTATTTCATATCCATTGCAGTGAGATTTACACAACTCTTACTTGCAAGCACAGATAAGTGGAAACTTCTTAGGCCTACACTTGGCTATACTCTAACTCTGGCCATGGGAAAATAGATACTGCCCTATTTACTTGCAAAGGGAAGAGCATGCCATCCCATTGGTATGTGTTCCCCCAGATGTTTCATTGTAAAATGTGGTTGGGTGTCTACTTTGCAAAGTAATGTTTATTCCCTCTTCAAGGTATTTCTAAAACAGAAGAAATCTATGACAGTTTGAATTACTATCCACTACTGGAGTAACAGATGCATCTCATTTCTTACTCCAGATTGAAAAACATCTTGAAAAAATACACATCATCACCTATATCTGAACATGTATAAATTCCAACTAGATTAAGAAGAATATGTGAATATCTGTTTGCCTTAGAAATCATTCAGATTTCCAACTTTTGGTTTATTTGGATTTTATTTATCTTTTGCTCAATTACAATAAAAAAAAAAAAGAAGACATGATGAAGGTGGTTGAACATGGGAATATGTTGCCCAGAGGGGTTGTGGAGCCTTCATCATTAAAGAAATTCAAGACCTGACTGGACAAGGCCCTGGGCAATCTCCTCTTGCTGACCCTACTCTGAACAGGGCTTTGACTGAACCCCCTCCTGAGGTCCTGGCCATCATCAGTAATTCTGTGACAAAGGTAAGGCAAGGACTGGGGCCAAGGTTTGAGCTTGGGCCCAAGCTTCAGTCCCTTAACCATCTTAGTGACCAGTTGCTGGGAGGATGAGCACAGCATCAGGAAAAAAGGGTAGATACCAGGAAGGTTTATGTAGCAATTTTAATTGCATAATTAATAAGACTGTTCTGTAATAGATAACTTGGACTGTTAGACTGTTAAAACATTAACCAACCACAAATTCTTAGTTCCACACTTGTTCCCTTTTTCCCATAACAAAATTTGGAGTGTAACAGCATAGACACTTATAACAACTATAGCTTTATCCCTGCCAATCCTTTCACCTAGACAGATCTCTCTTTTCTTAAGTCATGTTATTTCAGAAGTCATTTTCAGTCATTACTGTTTCAATTTACTAAAATCAGTCATCTCAACGCTGTGTAATCCTCCAGTCTTTTTTCTGATTTTCATGAGGTCAGTCTTTTTTCCTTGTGTTTAACAGCTATTCTCCCATGTCTCAGTTCCTGTACCTTCATTTCAGCCTCAGCAATGAATTCCAGTTTTCCCACTTCAATGTACAATCTGTACATTAAATTATAAATATAGTATTATCTTACACAGGTATAGATACCTTTAATCATATCAGGCTTCCTAGCTCTTAGTAAATGTTACTTTCACATACTGATTTCACTTTTATTTCACAGTTAAATCTGGATTTGCCTGGTTTCTATTCCACTAATGTACTAGATGTGGAAAAAAATCCTAATATTGTGCTCTGACTTCCTAACACAAATTTTCTTTTATTAATTGTGTTCATTTAACTCTCAGGAGACTATTTCCTTAATTATTTAAATGGACTCAGTTCCTCAAATAAACCTTTCAGCCCAAGAATAGCCTCTTGTAACAATGGTTTTGATAGCACCATTCTCTGAAGCAGATAATTTCAAAATCTTGCTCTGCTTTTACCTTCTGTAGGAACAGAAGAAATCACATTAAATGTCATCAAAGTCTCCATTTCTTGTGGTCTTTCTATGATTCTGTATTATAAATTTTTATCCAATTTTATTTTTTATTTTCTGTTGAGTATTATTTTCATTGCAAGTGCTTCATACCTAGATGATTTGTGAGACTAATAAGATCCTGTCTCAAAACAGTAGAAAATACAACCCAAATCAAAATTGAGTTTCAACTAGAAAAGAAAATTGTCCTGGTTTTGGAAGCATCTTGAACAAAAATAATGAAAATAATTTAATTCTTATGGCACTCAGGCATCTAGTGCCATTGACAGCAGTCACAGAGTCGCAAGCATAGAAAAATAGATTATAAAGTAATGTCATAATTTATATGGCTTCAAACAAACTAGATCTACAAAAATTAATCTTGAAATACTTAGAGAAGTGCTTGTAGCAGAGATGTAAACAGTTATTTTTGAAGCAATCATGAAAAATGGATGATATTCTAGAAAATAGTGCTTGTTGCTAAAATGGGAAGGGACTCTGAATTAGAAACTCATATTTTTTTTCTTTTATCCTCAGAAATACATGGAAAAAAATGTGCCCATACACAGGAAACAAATTCTGTATCAGCCAGTATGGATTCATCAGGAACAAATCATGTCAATACAATTTAATTTTGATCTGTGGCAGACTGGCAAGGTTGAGGGTTGAGAGAGAATTAGGAAATATTATATGCTGTGACCATAGAAAAGCTTTTGACACAGCTGTACTTGATATCTGTAAGAAAACTAAGAGAAAATAAGATGCACGTTCATAAATGGGTGCAAGACTATTTGGAAAACCATACCATACTATTATCAAAGGGTTCTTTGCCACCTGAGGATGAGTAAGGTGACATTTTCTGCTTGTCTATCTTGGACAACAGTTACTAAGTATTTTCATTCATAACCTAGGAAATGAAATATGTAGCCCTTTTATTTTGCAGATGACTTTTACCTCTCTAAGCTTTAAAGGCTGAAAACCACAAAGGATAGGGTAAGAATTCAAACCTACCTTGATCATTTGAAAAGATTTGAATAAAAAAATATTTAAATCAATAAATACATTTAGGTAGAAATAATCACAGAAATATAAGATGAGGAAAGATAAAACCAGCTAATAGTTCTGATCTGAAGACAGGTCATGATACATAAAAAGCAAATATGACAATGAGGTGTATAAATAGGAACAGTCTGGTATGAATGGCAGAAGTAAGTCCACAGCAGCAATACTGAACCCATTTATGGGTGCTACACTTCCTGAAAGGTGTGGGGAGACTCCATGATAACTAAATTAGCCAGAATAGCTAAATGTTTATTGAATTTGACTTAAAAGTCAAAGTTTGAAGATTGGGTAAAGCAATTTTGAAGATTGGGTTTGTCTATTTTAGAACAGAGAAAACTAAAGAAGAAATAACAAGAGTGTTTACACTGTTCAAGTTTTCTTCAAAGAGAATGGTAATTGTTCCTTATGTCTGCTGGAAAAAAGGTTAGAAAGTAAAGGGCTGCTTCACCAGAAGAGACTGCTTTAAAAATTTCCAACAGTAAACAACTAGAATGGTGGTGGGATACTTCTTATCAGAAGGGTTTATGAGAACAAGCATCTGTCAGGTATGTAATAGACACACTGATTCTGCCTTGAGGTAAGGGTGGACTTGAAGACCTGCTAGGTTCATGCCAAACTTGTTTTTTTGTGGTTCAACGACTATTTTCAGTGCTTGAGTCACTATACTTTGGTATAGTACCATTTTGTTGGTAGAAATATACATCCAAGCTGTACAAACTCAAGCTAAGTGCAGTGCTTTCTATAGTCAAAACTCCCATCCTAAAGCCTTCTATAAGACAAGCTGTTCACAAGATTCCTCAAGGCCATGCACTTCTATTAACAGATTTAGTGTTGATTGGTTTACTGTCTTTTTCATTGATATATGCTTAAGAAAAAAGTAAGAAAGACTGCAAAAGACTGCTAAAAAATCAAAAGTTTTGGTGAAACAATCCTAATATTTACAGGAATGAAAAAAGAAATCATCAGTAAACCTGAAGGAATATTCCCAAAATCTACAAAGCATTTCCCAAGGCTATCATGATTCAAACATTTTATTTCCTTTTAAAAAATCTCATTTATCCCAGTTGGTAGAATTCCATAGCCAACATCATAATGAACTGCAGGTTTGGATGTTGATTCAGAAAGTATAAACCTTCCTTGCTATATAAGACCTGTACACAGTTTTATGAGGTTGCTTTGTCAAGAATCTCAATAAATTGTAATTAGCTGTTTAAATGTTATCAAGGCTTTTGACAGATAATCCCTATGGACTTCCCAGGAGCCCACTAGAGTATGATGGATTGTCAGCCAGTCTGCTGGAATGGGAACAGACTAATATAGTTGGTTGTCACTAGGAGGTATTATTCATGACATCGTTATCAGACAGGCAGGTTAAAGGGAGAGGGCAGGTGGTATCCATTCTGATCTTGCAAACCTATAAAGACACCTACAATGTCAAAATGAAGGTCCTTCTTTGAAAGTAAGACTCAGCCACGTAAACTCACATGATAGAGAGAATGCATGGCAGAGAAATGTTTTAATCAAATAATGAGACCATATCTGAAAGTTCTCAATATTTTAACATTGTTCAAATAGAATCAGTTTTCTAAAGATTTCCTATTGTTGATTATACATTAACCTATGGAGGCCAGAGGCTAGCAATCATATCACGGTGACTTGCTAATCTACCAACTAGCTTGGTTTTATGAAATGCAGATGAACTCTGCATTTCAGTTTCTCATTTATAAATGGAAGAGTAGGGTATTTACAACCTTGTATAAAATCTAAAATAAAATTGAAGAATTGAAGCTGCAGTATAGCCTGTCAGTGGTGAATACTAGAGAAGATAAGTACAGGAAAGCAAGTTTCACGGACAGCAAAGGTTATGGGCCTGGTTTTGCATACTCCCAGCTGCTGGGAATTTTGCAGTTAATTTGGAGAATATCTTCATTTTTCTGCATACTAAGCTGTCAGACAGTCTGTTACTGAATGTTGCTACTGCATATGTAAGCGTCAGTATCAAATTAGAATCTCCAGTTTCTCAAAATCTGCTTGATGGAAGTACTTTTTTTGATTAATTGTTAAAAGCATGGGTCTGGGCTTGGTATTTTGTATACCTCTCAATTTCTTTATTTTTTAAGTATTATAAAACAATCTGGTAGTTTAGAAGTATTTGTACAATATTATCATGCTAAACTTCAGACACAGTCTTATCTACTTTATTAATTTGAACAGAATTTTGCACAGGGTGTTGCTATTTGTTGGTTAGTGTTCCCTGCATGGGGCCCATCTCACTTACTTTTAGTAACACAGAAGTTAGACATTTAGGGTCAGCTAGTCATTTAGGCTCTGTCTTTGTTATGCCAATGGAAAAAAAAAAATCTGCACCCTCAAAAGACCATTAAGTTCAACTTTGAAGAGTTTTCAAAGAGAAAGAAAGTGGCTTGTCTTTTGGAAACAGATGAAAAATATCTTAGGTTTGATCCTAACTTCATGCATAAAATGAAGTTAGATGAGTTTGATTAGATTCGATGAAAGCAAGCTGATTTGAATATTACTGTGATAGGAACAAATAACTAAAATAATGTCTGTTGCTATTTCTCCCAATACCGGTCTTGCTTTGAAATCTTTATATATTCTCTACTGAGGACAAGCAAACAGAAAACAGATATAAAGCCTTACAGGTTTAGTGCATAATGTGCTAGGGAGGACAATTTTGGGGGAAAACAGTTATTTTCTAAATGTAAATCAGTTTGTTTACAACTAGTCCTAGAAGAGAGTTCTGATCATAAATAAAATGAAAAGGTTGTTTTCCCTCAAATCTTAGTGAAAACTTACTTCTCATTCTTGGGAATCAATTCTGCTCAAAGAATCAATAATTGGAGTGCAAAGATGGGTTTCATCCTATCTAACTTTGGCCACTTAAACAACCATCAGTTGTGACTCATTTACTGAAGCATTAGTTTCCAGTGTTCTTCAAGATTCCATACAGTACCTGCACAGCTGGCAGATAGGAAGCACAATAAAACCCTCCAGACAATCCATACCTTTTTGGAGAGACAGTTGTAGGCCTGTGAGAATATCTACATATCAGAAACTACTACATGTCTCTGCCTGGGCAATTAAATATCTGAGGTTGTGATTTAATGTGATATGAAGACATTTAGATGCACTTGTCTAGACATAAATATCCAGAGACATGTTAGAGGTCTAAGTTTCCATTTATAGTCAGTAGAAATCTAGCCAAGGGAGTTTAGAGAGCTATTTAGCTCACCACCTGGCAGATGTTGACTCTAAAGTGAGTTGAATCTTTGTCTACACCCATGAGTTGTATTGGCCTGTGGTGGGGGCTTGGACATATGTAGATAGCTAAATTTAGAAGATGTAATCCTGCACTTAGCCCTACCTCTAAGCTTTAATTAATTTTAATTTAGGGAGTTAGTTATCACAGAAGAGGAAAATATTCTGTCAAGATATTTGCAGAAAAAAATGCCCAGATGACCAACTTTAAACATACACTGACAGCTAAAACGTTAGCTAGTGTCATGGACATCATTCTAAAAGACTCTAGTACAAAACCAGACAAGAATAACTAACCTGGAACAGAGTAAGGAAACACCAAGAGATTAATTTGATCTTCACTGTCATGCTGCCAATAACTGTACTGGAGTGGAACTATATTTTGGCTAAAATAGGTCACCTTAACAAGAAGGTTTGGATAAAGTATACCAACTTAACAACAGTGATTCATACATTAAAACTAATTCAAGAAAATGATTCCTAGGACTGATCGGTCCTCAGGAGAAGAACTTGCTACCTGTAACACTTCAACTGTACCTTCCTCCATTTATAGTCTTCAAAAAACCCATATTAACTATGTCTCCTAAAGTTTCAGTGTTTATTCCCAAAATAAGAAAAATAACTTGAAACAATATCTGCATACCTTCATGATATTTTTAAAACAGATATGAGCTTTCTTTGTGTACACTCCAGCCAGTGAAAGTAGATGAACTTGTCCTAATCCCGAAGTGATTTCTTCATGGTAGTAAGTCATGATGGTAAGAATGTTGGTTCACTCATATGCTAACATCTCAACATCTTGACTACAAGTTTAAGGATAGTTCATGTCCAGCCACCTTGGAAGGAGGATGTAATTATCAAGATTTGCCTAGAAAAGAAAACACAACTATACCCTCAGTATAGCAAAGGAACCTGATGACTTGCTACGTATTGCTTTTTAATTTGAAGCTTTTTATACCAAGGATGCATCTTCATAAATCTCATAGTTTGGAGATTATAAACACTTGCTCTAGCCATTCTTTTCCCTCAGTGACAAGCAGCAGCCAAGGCAGATGGCTGGATTGCATAAAAATCTTTTTGCAAGAAGCTGTACTAGCATTTCCTAACCCAATACTATACTTCAGGCTTGCACCAATGATAGCATTTAACACAGAGTTTAGCTGGGCAATATTTATTTCCAGAAGTCTCTGGGCATGTGGAAAATCCCTGTGAAATGGAAGCTTAGAGCTCTAATTTCTAGCAAAGCTTATTTCATATTGAATGTCAAAAACAATTTTGTTTGTTTATTTAACACTGATTATTGTGCTGTACTTGCTTTATGCAATCTAACAGTTGCATCTAAGCTTTATGTATGCAAAGATGCATAAATCATTGTTTTTATAAGAGCAAATTAATATTAGTGAACATTTAGAATTATTTATCTGAAGTTGGTGGATTTACTCCATACTTTAACTTTTAGATGAGGATTTCTAGAATTGTGTTCATCCAGATGACAGAACCTGTCTGGATGTCATGGAAATTTATAAAAGTTAACACATTTTTGTTAGACACTTGAAAGCATTCTGCAACCCTATGTGCTTTTTGTCTGAGTATCTACAGCCCAGTGGATAATGACAAAACTGTTCTCTCTCAAAGGGAACTTTTAGAATTAAGGATTCTTCATGAGACAATGAATTTGTTAAAATAAACTTGTGTGGAAATAGGGGGTTTCTACAGAGTTTTACAATAAATTTTGTTTTCTTTAAACATAAATTGATGGAGTAAATTTGTACTATTGAAGACAATACCAAACATTCATTTCCTGGGTTCAATTTCATTCTAAACTAGCAAGCACTTAACTCTGTCAGCCCCTTGTGCTTTTAATGGAATAAAGGTCAGATAATCAGACATCTGAAAGGACAGCTCATTTATCATCCTTTGATAAATGTGTCAGTAGCTAATCTTTAGCAGTGGATGATAACACCACACAATGAAAAGTTAATGGATTCAAAGCACTGAATTTACCACAACAAGGATGTAATGATGCTGTAGAGCAGAAAGTTCAATTTTATTCCATATTTTATATGAAATTATATTTGTGGCTGAAAGCATTAATTACTGCAATCTAAATTGTGTTCCACAGAGGTCAAGACTGATCTTGATCAGAAATCATAACTATAGAACTGATTGAAGTATTATTTCAACAATTGTAGGATTTCTATCCCATCAAGCTGATCGCTGAAGCCTTACCAGTTTAAAAAATATTGTTAAATATTTCTTGCTACAAGTTCATATATATCATTTTAGAAGCACATATTCTGATTTATATCTCATTTATTATTCATCTATAAATAAAATCTAGTCTAGTCATCCTAGATCTACAGCTGAGGTTGAGAGTATAAGTGTCTGCCTTAGGTTGTATCTTGTCAGCCCTATACAAGTGTTTCTGATATTCTCAGGCATCTCAAATGACTGGACACATCCATTTAGAAGATTGATTATTTATTTTCTTAAAACTTTAGGAATCTTTTTTTAAATTGTTTTGGTTTTATCTGATTTTGTAAGTATTGTAGAACATAAAAAAGAGTAGTGCTGAAGATAAGATATAAAGGCAAATGATACACAAGAGCAATTAGATTCATGTATTCCTTGAATTGATTCCAGAAAAAAAAAGTGTAATATAAGTTTATATTACTTGAGAAACGCAGAAGGCAGGTCTCTACCTCCCTTTGCCTTCATCTCTCTCTCTCTCCAGAAGTCCATGATGGAATCACAAGAACAGATATGGTTGATTATTTTTTGCTGGAACTCAGATTATGGCAATTATGGTTAAAATTATTAAAGTTTATTGGCCTACTATTCAGGCTGGAGGGCCTTAGAAACCAGAGCCAGAGCAGATGCAGAAGACCTTCAAGCAAGTATCTTGTATTCCCTTGGATTCTGTTGGGATTTTCAAGTTTTGGGAAGGTCTCATGCAGGACAAGGGAGATGATAGAGAAAATATATCTTACATTTCAGTGATAAAAAACACACTGAGAGAAGTCTGGAAAAAAATGTCAAGGTATTTTACTACTTCACCGTCACATTTTTCCACAGAAGGGAACAATCCAGCTCTAAGTGGTTTATATTCTGTGTTACAGTATGCACAAATAAATTTTGGATTTGTTACTTCAGTTAAGAAAGGACAAAGAAAATATGTGTCTTATTAATTAGGTGTTGAATTAGGTTTATTTAATTAATTCTAAAGAAGTTTCAGGTAACTATGTATTTACCTTATAGAGCAGTTTTGTCAGAAAATAATTCACAAAGGCGAGAAGAATGTGGCAAGAGTTCATATCTAAGGTTTTAAATATCTTAATAACCACTTTTATCTAATTTTCAAGTATATGTTGCATTCTAATAGTTCATAAATGTATTGTGGAAATCAGAAATAGCATCTCCTTGCAGAATAATTTTACAGGTATTATTTTCATTACAGAAAGTAAAGTAGATTTATTGCATGTTATGTATTGGTTTTGCAAACTCACTGTTATGATATTTGACTCAAACAACAACAACAGAACAGGAACTTTTTTAACAGAAAAAAAAACCTTTCAAGAAAATAATAAAAAAAGAAGAAAATATTATGATTGATCATCATTTTTTCTACCAGGTAGCTTAACTCAAACCTTTGCTGTGTGTAGAAAAGCAGGCTCAATACTACTTACAATAAAGTCAGTGATATGAATGATAAAAAATATTTTCTTAGAGTGGCATGCTGTTATTATTCAAGGGTCAACATTTCAAACACTTCACCATAGTAGCTATTAGTCACAATAATAAAGTTCTGTATTTTTAGATGAAACATTTATATGACAATTTGTACCTAATATCTGGAGCTACTCATTATTATCAAGTGGACAGCATTGGATTAAAGAAATAATATGATAAAAACTAGTAAATAATTTATAATCACGGATATACTCCTCTTTACAAGGCTTTTGAAGAGCAAAGCAAAATATTTGCATAATGGATTTTTCTTCTTTCATGAGTATTATGCAGTTGGACTTCATTTTTTTATCTCTATCTCAATTACTTAATTAATTAGGCAATTTTCTTATAAATTGTCCTATGATAATAAGTTAAGAATATATCATTCAACTGGGAATAGTTTTGTATTATAATGACTGAATATGAATTCTGAGCATTTTTCTTATGATTCAATTTGCTTATAATATAAACATATATGAAATTTACAATTACTGTTTTCATCAATTGATGATAAGAATAAGATTTTTATTCTCTTACTATCAAATGGACATTAATTTATGACATACAAAATTAACTGAAGCACTTAAAAACCTCAATGATAAATATATTAAAGAGTAAAAACATATCAAAACATACAGAAAACACAAAAATAATTTAGATTAATTGAAACTTATGTGTTTACTTCAATGCTTTTACTTCTTATACATGATTATATGAAAGTCCACAGACATATTAGTGAGAGTGGGAAAACTACAAAATGAAGAAAGCTTTTTCACACGTGAAGTAGAACAGACAGAATAGCTTTAGTGGGACTGCTCTGAAAAATACCAGGGCAATTCAATATGAACAGCAGACAGAGAATGAAACTTTTGATATTGAAAACTTGGCTAAAAATCATTAGAGAAGGTATGTTTTAAGAAGCAAAATTTTCTGAAGTTAAACATAAATTTTCTGAGTATATACATTTTAAACAAAGAGTTAGAAATTAAAAAAAATATATTCCTAGGTTCAGCTGCAGTACTGGGTGCTTGGAAGTTTTATTTTTATTTTACTACACATTTGTCATACTGCACAGTGGAGGTCTATCAAAGCTCACAAAGGTGACAGTTTCTTGTGAAAAGTATAGAGATGTGTTTAAGTAACTACTGCATGATTCTGACTATGTGCATCACATGAAACCCAAACAAGGGGTCAAATCCTGTTTCTATCAGTTTAGTCTCAAAACTTTTTAATGTCTGATTATTGCTGCCTTACAAGCAATTACTTTAATCTTGCTTTAAGATACAGTTCTGCAACATATCCAGGAGGGCTTTATGGCTGATTGGTCTGATCCGAAAAGTCCTTCAAAACATTTAAGACATTATGCATCTACTGATGTATAATATTCTATCAAGCCAAAGTATATTAAAATCTCAGCCTTTCACTAGCGTATATCGCTGATCATCTAGAAAGCAGGAATAAAAAGAAAAAAAAAAGACAGAAAAGCAGAGTGGTTTAAAATTACATATGAGAGGTGCCAGGTGCAAACTTCTACTTTGTTTTTGTAGATCTTCTATCATCATGGGGCTTCCGTCTGACTCAGAAGCCTAAGGATCATTATAAACATAATGCTTAGCACTCACTGAAGAAAGCAGATGTTTTTAAAATTCTTTTAAGGAAACAGGTCTGGGATTAGATAATAATAGGAATCATGGGATAATATGAAAATGAACAAAGCTGATAAGAGGTGCTTGTGAGATACTCGGAAAACATACCATATTTTATGGTTATTTCTTTTCTTTACAATGAACAAAGTATAAAGAATACATCATTCTTTACGTTGGCTTGTTTCAGATGGATTCTCCCACACATTATTACTGTCATTATTATTATTGTTGTTATTATTATTATTACCTCTGCTATTGTTCTGCAGATAATGTACTGTAAGATGAAAAACCCAAGAGGTTTGGAGACATGCAAAATAAAATCTCAGACAATACTGTCTTTGGAAATAATGTATATCACCCTTGTGAAACTATGAAGTGAATAAATTGCAAAACCATAATAAAAGGAGCTAGCTTCCTAGCCCAAAGTCAAATTAATCTCTCCACATCTTCCTTGAATATTATTTAAAGGAAAAATAAATTATCTCTGTAGCAAATTTATCTTCATCCCTAGGTGTTGAACTGCATGTGTCTGCTGTGACAATGTTTATTGTAGACAGCAATGGGAAAATCAGGGTTTTTTTACATTGTCTGAACATTACAGCTTTGTCTTAGAATTCATACCACAATGTTAAAAGGATATATTTCTGTTCTCCAGTTTTTCTGTTCTTCAGCGCTTGCAGCCCAGAAAGCCAATTGTATCCTGGGCTCCATAAAAAGAAGTGTGGCCAGCAGGTCAAGGGAGGTGATTCTCCTCCTCTAGTCCACTCTAGTGAGACCCCACCTGGAGATTGTGTAGAGCTCTGGGGCCCCCACCCAGCACAAGAGAGACATGGACCTGTTAGAACAGGTCCAGAGGAGAGCCACAAAAATGCTCAGTGGGCTGGAACACCTCTCCTGTGAAGAAAGGCTGAAAGAGTTGGTGTTGTTCAGCTTGGAGAAGAGAAGACTCCAGGGAGACCTTATTGTGGCCTTGCAGTATACAAAGGTGGCTTATTTTCTTGTAAGAAAGATGGAAAGAGACTTTTTACCAAGGCCTGTAGTGACAGGACAAGGGCCAATGGTTTCAAACTGAAAAAGGGTGTATTTAGATTTGACATAAGGAAGAAATTTTTTACCATGAGGGAGGTGAGACACCGGAACTGGTTGCCCAGAGAAGTTGTGGATGTGCCATCATTGGAAGTGTTCAAGGTCAGGTTGGATGGGGCTTTGAGCAAATGAAAGATCCCCCTGAGGGTTGGGCTTGATGATTTTTAAAGGTCCCTTCAAACCCAACTCATGCTATGATTCTACGATCCCTGAAGGCCAGTCTCATTAGTAAAGACTGAAGTGAAAAAAGCATTCAGTATCTTTGCCAAGTCCTGTGTCACCAAGGCCCCTGCTCCATTCAGCAATGGGCCCACATTTTCCCCTAGTCTTCCTTTTGCAACTTATGTACTTATAGATACACTTCTTGTTGCCTTTGACATCCCCTACCAGATTCAACTACAGATGGGGATTGGCTTTCCTAACCACACCTCTGTATGCTCAGTGTCTCTATATTCCTCCCAAGTTACCTGTCCCTGCTTCCACCTTCTGTATATTACATTCTACATTTGAATTTTGCTAGGAGTTCCTTGTTCATCCATGCAGTCCTCTTGGCAATTTTGCTGATTCTCTGCTCATTGGGATGGACTGCTCTTAAGCTTGGAGGCGGTGATCCTTGAATATCAACCACTTCCTTAGGCCTTTCTTCCTTCCAAGACCTCATTCCATGAGTCTCTTCCAAGCAGATCCATGAAGAGGCCAAAATCTGTTCTCCTGAAGTCCAGGGCTGGGATCTTGTTTTTTCCCTGCTCCCTCCTATCAGGATCCTGAACTCCACCATCTCATGATCATAGCAGCAGATATCAGGGTGATTGAAATCTCCCATGAGAAGCAGGGACTGCAATTGTGAGGCTATTACTAGTCTGCAGAAGGCTTCATCCACTTGTTCTTCTTGGTCAGGCAGCCTGTAGCAGACATCCACTACAATGTCACCCATACTGATCTGTTCTTTAATCCTTACCTGTACGGTCTCAATTGTCTCATCATCCATCCCCAGGTACAGCTCCATGCATTCTAGCTGCTCTTTCCTATAGGGCAATTCAACTCCTCATCTTTTAGGCCTGTCCTTCCTGAAGGGCCTGTATGCCTCCATTGCAGCACTCTAGTCATCTGAGCAATCCCACCACACGTCCATGGTCCCAACAAGATTATAGCCCTGCAACTGTACACAGATGTCTAATTCCTTGTGTTTATTCCCCATGTACGTGTGGGAGTGCACAGGCACTTCATAGAGGCATCCCAGCATGCTGATTTTTCAGAAAGGATCTGTGGGGTGTTTCCCCATAATGATGCCTTCTAGGCACTTTCTTGCTTACATGCAAATGCTTGAGGTGACCAAACTTAAGCCCTGCTTTATTCTTTTTTTGTTCACATCATCCCAGGTCCTTTACTTGTCACTCTATGACAGGGCTGCTAGAAACTCTATCCCTCCCCCATCATTCCTAGTGTAAAGCCCTTCTGTTAGATGATGGCCAGCCATCCTATTGGCAAAGATACCTTTGCCCCACTTAGGGAGGTGGATCCCATCTCTCCCAAACAGATGTTTATCCTCAGATGGGGTCCCTTGATCATAGAAACCAAACCCCTGTTGCTGACACCAGCTCTGCAATCAGTAGTTGACATGCAGTGCCAGCCCTATCCTCCTCCTCATCAGCAGGACTGAGGACAACATCACCTGAGCCCCCATATCACTGACTATCACCCCCAGACCTCTGTACTCACTTTTCATACTCTCCAGGTTGCCCCTAGCAGTACCATTGGTGCCCATATGGAAGAACAGCAGGGGGTAATAATCAGTCAAGCTTTGGCAGTCTCTCCATAACATCCCAGATTTGGGGCCCCAGGAAGCAGCATACTTCTCCAGATGACAAGTGAAGGTGGCAGATGGATGCCTCCATGCTCTCCAGCAGGGATTTATCACTACTATCACTTGCTATTTCCACATGGTGCCCCTGTGTGGCTCAGGGTCAGTCAGCCCACATGCTTTGCTTAAAAGCATCTCCTCCTCCAACTCCTCCTCCTCCGCTTTGAGGACAATGAACCTGTTTCATAGTTGCAAGCCTTCAGGTGGAACAGGAGCCCTCCTCTTGGTGCCAGAAGTTACCAGCTTCCAGCCTTTGTCTTCCCCTGAGTTTCCACTTACCATTCTGCTAGGGACAGACTCTGCCTGTGTCTCCACTGCAGTTGGGGTTCTGGGCTCTGAAGCTGTAGGAACCTTGAGAGATCCTGTCTATCTCTCATTCACCCTCTTTGATGCTACACGGCCCGCTCACTTCCTCCCATAACTCCTCCACTTGGTGACACAGCTCTTCAACAACAGCACACCTCCTTGCAGGAAAGGGAACCATCTCTCCAGCCCCAGGAAGAGGCTCCAGGCACTTCCTGCAGCCTGGGACTTGCAGGGCTGCACCCACCATCTGAAGCTCTCTCTGTCTGTCTTGAAACCTTTGCCCTGGCAGGGATAGCTGGCTCCAACACCTGCTGGGGAACATGTCCTGTGGCGTATCACCACAAATCTGAGAATGTTTGTATGCTGCTCAGACCTGAAAACCCCTTCTTTGCACCCCACCGTGTAAACTGCTGCATTTGTTGGCTGCACCTTGGCAGCTGTGCTCTAGGCCTGGCTTTTATACAGGTCTCTCCCTACCTAGCACCAGCTAAGAGTGCTTGACTCTCCCTAATCAGAGATCAAGTTCTTTAGAGGGTTTCCAGACACCTGACAAGGTTCCTAGAAACACAGGAAGATCTCAGAGAAACAGAGTCTAGAAACTGCAGTACAAATAGCTGCCTCTGTTAGCTGCGTTCTCATTTCTTTAAGGTACCTCTCCTGTTACCCATCTATGTTACCCACCTCTCCTGTTACCCATCCTGTTACCCATTTATGATTAAAAGAGCCTATTCTGATAAAAGATGTATTCTTGCCTAAAGTTTTATTGTAGCTTACAGTTTGATAGAAAACAACCTGAAATATCCAAATCCTTAACTTACTTGAATCCCCCCCTCAAAAGCCTGAAGACTTAGTCATGGATAGTTAGACATGGCAGTGCCTGAATTAAGTTTTTAAATTAGATTGATTGGGTTCCACCCTATTTGTGGAACTAATTGAAATAAATTAAAATGAGAAGGATGTTTATGACCCTGTGCTTTATGTAGGTTTTTCATGTTTGTTATTCCCTGATACATGGGAGCTCTACAGACTTCTATATCTCTTGAAAGTATTCTTTTATGAAAGGACATTGCAAGACAAAGTAAATTGAAAAATTCTGATTCCTCCCAGATGAAGGAAGCATAGAACTGAGGTCTCTCCATTCTTGGGAATATCACAGGAGTAGGCTGTTGCATGGTGAGAAGGCAACAGCCTTTCTATCACAATGTTTTTTCTTGAGAGAATAGTTATGGCACATATGCTGCTATTGAGTGTGTTTTTGATGTAGTTTAAACATGGTTTGGCTTGGGTTCTGCAAAGAAATGCAAACACAGACAGGTGTGTTGGGATTTCCACATAACAGCTAGAGGAATGCAGGCAGCAATCTCTGGCAGGATGTTGTGGTTTAACCTCAGCCGGCAACTGAGCACCACACAGCCGCCCACTCACTCCCCCAGCCCTGGTGGGATGGGGGAGAGAATGGACAACAATAATAAATTGTAATGGAAGGTAACACAAGGGGGGGAGGGGAACAAAACCCAGGAAGAAAAAAAAACAAAACCAAGAAGTGATACAACCGCTCACCGCCCACCGACCAACGCCCAGTCAGTCCCCGAGCAGCGATCGCTGCCCCCCGGCCACTCCCCCCACTTTATATACTGAGCATGACGTCATATGGTATGGAATATTCCTTTGGCCAGTTTGGGTCAGCTGTCCTGGCTGTGCCCCCTTCCCAGCTCTTGTGCGCCTCCTCGCTGGCAGAGTATGGGAAGCTGAAAAGTCCTTGACTTAGTATAAGCACTGCTTAGCAACAACTAAAACATCAGTGTGTTATCACATTATTCTCATGCTAAATCCAAAATACAGCACTATACCAGCTACTAGGAAGAAAATTAATTCTATCCCAGCCAAAACCAGGACACAGGACTTAAAGCGTAAGACCATACACAATGTGACCCAGAAGAAGCTTTGCTGGTGAAGGCCAGTCACCACCAGACTTTCAACTGACTAAAGAATAGGTTTTTACCTTGTACTTCTGGGCTTTGATGTTCACAGGTCCTTTATGTTGTATTATTTGATTCCTCAGTACTTTTGTGAATCTAAATCTAAATTTTACTACATTTCTATTCTGGGCTGTTAAGGAAGAAATATGGACTCTAGAAGTTTCTAGCTTATTTTCATGGCTTGTGCTACTGTATTTCCATTGGTAAGGATGAAAGAAGAAAAGATATACAAAAAGTGATGACTAAACCTTTTTGCTATAATTTTAAGTCACATTTGATACAGCTGTTACGGATATGATAATTTCACTGGAGGAGCATTTTGTTTGTTTCTGGCTTTGTCAGCTAGTTTTATCATTGCCATAATTTATATATAATTTAAGCAGGATGTCAGTTGTAGCAAAATGATTTACCTCAAACATTTTATCTGTCACTTTGTGCTGTGCCCAAATTTTCTACATTTCACAAAGCTATTGCTATGCATGTTATTGCTCATACAAAGCCCTTCTTGTCCCCCAAGTATGTGTCTCACACCGCACTTTGCTGATAAACAGGATAATTGCCATTGTCAGTCTCAGTAAAATATTTTTTTTGTCAGTTATTGGGCTCTTTAACCATTTAACAGAACGGGAAAATATTTTGTTGAATAAAGATTTCTTTTACAATGCAGTTGTGCTTCTAATGTTTAGCAAATAGAATCTATTTATTTCTGTTGTGATGAATTTCATAAAGGGAGATTCAAGTTGAGAACCTAACACAAGCTGAATTAAATCAGAAAACACAGATATGCCTAACTGTTCATTACTAGATCTATATAGATATACTTAGCCCTTCCTTAGGTTAATAGCACAGATATTCTGGTAATTAATTCATTTAACCCACTAACCCATTAGTGATACCCACTAATTTTTGAACTGTCATGTTCAGCCTAGGAGACACACTTAAAAACATGGAAGATTGAGGCAACTCTAAGATATCTACTGGTTCCAGCCAACTCAGAATATACTGATCAGAAGTGTAATTGGAAAATGTTGTGACATGTAGGAGAATATATAGAAAAGCCACTCAGGAATTGATCTGCTGGCCTGTGGAAATTTTATCACTATGTGCAGACAGTACATAAAGGTTTAGGGAACATGGGTCTTAATGACTCAAAGGCATTTTGATCAGGAAGAGAAGTGCTCTGCCCCTTTTTTTTTGGCAAAACAGACACAGAGGTATTTACAACAGAGATGTAGTAGGAATATGCAGTGGACATTTGCCTTCAATTGAAAATAAACTACTTTTTTTTTTCATTATTTCTTCTATCATATTCCTATTAACTCTTATATACTACCTTGTTTTATTTTCCAAATATGAAGTTTATAAACCTTTACAGACATACCAGTAAATAGCTTTTGCATTATGAACAACTGTATGATCAGTAATGAAGATAATGGCAAAGGTTATATAACTTTCACAACGGAGCCGCATGTGGTGAAATGAAGAAAAAGGTATTTTTAATTCTCTATAGTTGTAGCCAAACAGAGTTTCAAAGCATACCTTGAGGCTGCTGTGGATAAAATCTATTATGTAAGCAGTCACCTGTGAACAGTTTCTACAAAATTTAGTGAAGGGCATTTATCATTCTTCAATTAAAATGCCAAATCTAATTAGATTTCCCCTCAACACACTGTATCTTATCACAGTGGTACAATGAGAGAGACTTTCCCTTGAATTACTAAAAAGCAAAGCGGTTATGCCTGAAAGCTCCACGAGAAGCAGGGGAGCCTTTCTGTAGGATTTTTCAAGTGCAAGGGAGTTAATCCATCAGCTGTTTACAGCCCATAAAATATCTATGGATTTGATACTGTACCTGGATGAAGGAGAGGTTCATTCTCATAAGGCTCCAGACCAAATTGTTCTATGATTAGGAGAGATGTGTCCAAGACTCACAGGTTGTTTTGATAGTGACTGACATCGTATATTGGCTGTTTGGCAGAGTGGAGATTTCACTATTCATTTTTTAGTACTTGCTTTTAATCTGATATGACACAGCTTAACAAAGCTAAACACTAAATGATGAACAAGATGTTCTTTCAAAATAAAGGTTTCAAGCAATGCCATCTTGCTTTTTCAAGTAAAGAATTGCCAGTCAAGCCTGCAAGTCTGACTTACAGAAAACAATGGAAAGAAAAATGTTGAATATTATTAACAGTAACCTAAACTGTTTTTCAGACAAACACAAGTATTTCAGAACATATATCTTATAAAATCTAACACTGATAGCTACAACAAATGAACTACAAGATATGAAAATGGTAAATCTTTTTTTGTCACTGGTTTCCTGAAAAACTGTATGTGTCATATGCAGACATATGAGTAATGCAGTCCAACGATTTGAAGACATGGATCACCATACTAATCACAATCTGTAGGCTAATCAAATTATATCTGGACATAAATGGAATTATTCATCCCCCTAAACTGTGTTAAAATTCAAACTTTAAAGAGTTATATAATGCTTTTATTATAATGAACAAGCCAGGGTAGTTATAGAGTTATAACTACTCTATTGATGGAGTGACTACATCAGTGAACACGGGAAGGGCTACAGATGTCATCGATCTGGACCTCTGTAAGGCCTTTGACACGGTCCCCCACAACATCCTTCTCTCTAAACTGAAGAGATATGGATTTGATGGGTGGAGTATCCGGTGGGTGAGGAATTGGTTAGATGGTTGCATCCAGAGGGTAGTGGTCAACGGCTCAATGTCCAGATGGAGGCTGGTGACAAGTGGTGTCCCGCAGGGGTCTGTATTGGGACCAGTACTGT
>NW_008824290.1:972576-979980 GCF_000699105.1 Pygoscelis adeliae | reverse complement strand
CAAACATCCCCCCCTTCCTTCTTCTTCCCCCAGCTTTATATGCTGAGCATGACGTCACATGGTATGTAATATCCCTTTGGCCAATTGGGGTCAGCTGTCCTGGCTGTGCCCCTTCCCAGCCCCCCGTGCACCTGCAGCCTTCTCAGTTGGTAGAGCATGGGAAGCTGAAAAGTCCTTGATTAGTGTAAGCACTACCTAGCAACAACTAAAACGTTGGTGTGTTGTCAATTTTGTTCTCGTCCTAAATCCAAAACACAGCACTGTACCAGCTACTAGGAAGGAAATTAACTTTATCCCTGCCAAAACCAGGACAGACAGGACAAGGTGGAATGGCTTTAAACTAAAAGAGGGTAGATTTAGCCTAGATATAAGGAAGAAATTTTTTATGCTGAGGGTGGTGAAACACTGGCACAGGTTGCCCAGAGAGGTGGTGGATGTCCCATCCCTGGAAACATTCAAGGTCAGGTTGGACGGGGCTCTGACCAACCTGATCTAGTTGAAGATGTCCCTGCCCACGGCAGTGGCGTTAGACTAGATGACCTTTAGCAGTCCCTTCCAACCCAAACTATTTTATGATTCTATGATTCTATGATTTTTCTCCCTTTTTCCACCTTCCGATCACTCCAAATACAATAATTGGGTTTGTTCTTTTTTTTCTGTTGCCATTGTTAGAGAGAATGTTTTAGCTTTGGGATTTTTTCTTTTCCAGATTGACTCTCATTTTTATATTTTTGAATTATTGTAAATTGTCAGAAGCCAGTACTCTCTGGCCAGGTTCCTTTAGATATTCCACACAAGGAGAGTTTAATATCAGATTTACTTATTTGTGAATATTTGACATTACATGGGACTTTGATTTTGCCGAATGATACAGAAATATAATGAAATCACAACACAAACACAATATAACAATTGCAATGTACAGTTGGATCACAATACAGACGTTTCCTATTACTGGTCTCTGTAAGCTCACCATCATGGTGCTGGGTGTCCTCAGTCTCCAGGAAGGAATGCATGAGTTAAAGCCAGCTCCAGCCTGTTGCTCCCTTCAAACTTCATTTTGTTGGTTCATCAATTTTTATGAGAGCCACATATGCATTTTCCCATGCAGGTCTGGTTCTCTGGGGAAGATAATACTTTCTATTGACTATTTTAGGGAAGGCCATTTACATAACCTCTTCACACAGTCAGCTGATATGCCATTTATCTAAAGCAAAGGCTACTCTCTGGTGTCCTTTATGTTGTGCTTCCTTTGTAATAGCTGTGGTCACTGTATTCTTTTCTGAAATTTATGAGCACATCATCCTTTCTATAGTATTGGGTTTATGTGTCCAAGTTTTGGTAGCAGGGGGCTGTGAGGAGAGACCAGGGTTGCCCCATGCTGGACATATAGCTGATTCCAGATGGCTCCAATGGACCCACCACAAGACACAGCTGAGCCTGTCAGGCAAACTGGTGGTGCCTGTGTGATAACACATTTAAGAAAGGGTGAAAAATGTTGCACAGCAGTTGGGAGAGTGAAGAGCGAGAAAAAATGTGAGAGAAACAACCCTGCAGACACCATAGTCAGTGAAGAAGGAGCTGGAGGAGGTGTTCCAGGTGCCAGAGCAGATTCCCCTGTAGCCCGTAAAGAAGACCATGGTGACGCAAGTTATGCTCCAGGCTGCCCATGGAGGACCACGCTGGCGCAGATATCCACCCTGCAGCCCATGGAGGACCCCAAGCCGCAGCAGGTGGAGGTGCCCTGAAGGAAGCTGCAAACTGTGGAGAGCCCATACAGGACCAGGTCCTGGCAGGAGCTGCAGCCCATGTGGGATCCATGCTGTAGCAGTATGTTCCTGATGGACTGTATTCCACGGAGAGGACCCATGCTGGAGCAGTTCTTGAAGAACTGCAGCCCATGGGAAGGACCCACATTGGAGCAGTTCATGAAGGACTGTATCCCTCATGAGGAACCTCACGCTGGAGCAGGGGAAAAGTGTAACGAAGATGGAGTGGCAGAGACAAAGTGTTATGAACTGTCCGCAATCCTCATTCCCCATTCCTCATGCCACTCAGGGGGAGCACGTAGAAGAGTCAGGAATTAAGGAATGAAATTGAGCGTGGGAAGAAGGAGGGGTGGAGGGAAGATACTTTTAGTTTTGTCTTTGTTTCTCACCATCTTACTCTATTTTTGTTGGCAAAAAATGTAATTGCTCTTTTTCCAACTTTAGTCTTCTTTGCCCATGATGGTAATTGCTGAGTGATTTCCCTGTCTTTATCTCAACCCATGATCTTTTCCATCATATTTTCTTCCCCTGTCCTGTTGAGGAGGGGGAGTGAGAGAGTGGCTTGGTGGGCATCTGGCAGTCAGCCAAGCTTAACCCACTACACCTATCTTCTCTGAACCTTCTTCCATTGTAGGGATTCATTGATTGGTCACACAAATAAAATGGAGATTGATATCCCTGCCATGATGTTCCACATAATATTTGTCTGTAACAAGAAGATTGTTCGGCAGTGACTGTTCCTTCTCTGATAATAGCACAGTTTCTCTAGAAAATGCACATAAAGAGATACAGTAGGCAGCAAAGTGCAAACCTAAAAAACTCTCCTGCTCAGCAATAGTTTTTTCTGTCATGTCTCGGATGAGGCAGAACCAAATGTCAGAGGGAAGAACTGACAAGAACACCTGTGTGGTAACACAGGAAACCATTTCTTCATTTTCTGGCAAGTGTTCAGACAGCCCATAGTCACTAAAAATATTAACTATATGTCACAAAGTTAATGGAAATTCTCCACACATTAAGTGTGCACATCAGTTGGGAGCCTTCAGTGTGCTAACTCAAAAAGCAAGATAATGTATGTGGGAAAATGCAGGAAATGAGCAAAGTATATAAATTCTCAGCAAAATCATTCTCCTCTACTTCTTCCCCTTCACCAATGTTAAGATGCTTTCAAGTTAAATCTCCAGTTCTGGTGAAGTATGTTCTTGAATTGCAAGTACTTCACTTCTGCTGCTAACTGTTTTCAGCTCCTGTTTCTGTTTACATTTACAGCTCAGATGCTTAGCTGAGAGTTGCTAAAATTTCAATGTACTTCCATCACATTAAACCAGCTGGGGTTCTGCTTAGCAATAAATCTTAGAAACTGTTCATTTTCAAGGGGTTACTTGTCTGTGTCATGATTATATTTTATAGGTGTTATCTACTAAGGGATTCTCAGCTAATTGCTTAGAAACAGTATTAAAGTTTACATTCTTGATAGCTTTGAACAGATGAAATACCGATTTCATTGTCACATTAGTAAGTATGCACACAGCAGCATTCACATGGAATTATTAGCCAATAATTCAGATAATGACCACAACAATCATCATTCCCCAAAAGGCATATAAATTATTTTAAAATACAAGCACTTTTAAAGCAGTTTAGCATAAAAAATATTAAAAGTTATAAAATAGGTAACAAAGACAGTTCTGTCAAATATATGCAACTTCAGTTGAATTTATTTGAAACTTTGTCAGACTATAAGACTATTCCAAATTGGGTCAGGTGTAAATGAGACTGTGCTAATTTTTTATGTATAAATCTGTATGAATGATTATTTCCATGTGAAAAGTATTTGTGAATCTGCCTTAGCACATTTCCTTGATTCATGTACTCATGCAAATACATACATGTAGACTTAAGTAGATCCTGATGATTCCCTTTCCCTCCAGTCCTCTATGTGAGTTTTAGAAGTTTGTTGATAATTTAGACCCTGATAACAAAATAATGGACAAATATGAATGCTAGCATCAAAGTGCACAGCCTGTTTTTGGTGATATTACTATATTCATCAAAGATCGTTATGTTTTGTTTTGTTCTCACAAAGTGTTTTTTTCCTAAAAATAAAATGAAAAATTTGCATACCCAAACTTCATTCATGGAAGGGTGAAGAGTTAATAATTTCCCTTAGCATTAGCCAGCATTAGTTTAATCACGTCTGCAAATGACTTTTGGAAACTGGCTGAGGAGTACCAAGACGCTACCTTAAAATGTCATCCCACAAATAACCTATTGTACTTGTTCTAATAAATCTTCTTGTCTTTCTATAGGTATACACCACAAAAGTTTACTGTATCTGTAAGGCCCTTTATTTCATTAGTTTTCATGCAAGCAACTTCCATTTTCATTGTATTCTTTGCTTTTCATTTTTTATTCTTTCAATAGAGTTTTTTGTTGTGTGAAGTGATCATTCACTTCTTCAATGCACGTCTCTGGGGTATACTATAATAGTTATCCTCTATAATGAAACTTCTGTAAACAAACAAACAAACAACTAACAACCCCCCCACCCTCAAGAAAAAAGAGACTGTTAAGAAGGAAAATTATTAATAACCTCTCCAGAGAGAAGTATAGGGGTGTTTCATACAGAATCAACTTACTCAGACTAGATTTTCACCAGAAAAATGGGATTAATACCCTTATCCTTATAAAAATGTCTTGGGATCTCTTAATGAACATTAACTGTCAGGGCACTGATATAAATTTCTAAAGTAATTTCTGTCTTTCAAACACAGTTGTCATCTTGGTAAAACATGATACTACTGCTTGCTGGGAAAGCAAATCATTGTGTTTGTAATGTGCAGACAAATCAGTCTGATGTTAAACAAAGAATAGAACAGTTCTCTGCAGAGAAACTGACACTGATTAAAAATCTTGTCTTCACCAGTCCTTATGGCCAAACTATATTATATGGAAATATTGCCATGTCCTTTAGAAATTCAGATCAAACTAAGACCTGTAAACTACTAAATAGAGTGTTACAAGAGACAAGAAAGATGTTGTGCAACTTATTTAAATGGAATTTTATTAAAACACACAACTATTTTAACAACAGTCAAAGTATTGCAATACTGTACTAATTACAGGAAGTAGGGGTGATAACATTACTTACTATAAGGTTTCCTAATGTTTCCAAGAATAACACCATTTTTCTACCTGTCTTATTACTTAACAAAAACTAGCTAAATTCTAATCATCAGCTTCTAAATGTTATGTATGCCCGATTTAAAAAAAAAAAAAAATTAAAAAATCAAGCCCAAATAGGCTAGGCATTTCTCTGAAAGAGGCTGAAGGCGAATATCTGGGTTTTTATCCATGTTAAAGAAATCTAGAAACTTCTTAAAAGCTCTTTGTGCCTCATGCTTTGAATTGTGGAGATGAAGTTTGTCAGGAAACATAGATTTTTGCCATGTTTGTGAAAAAACAGAGTTTAGCCAAATTATACATCTTTTAAAAAATTGCAATTAATACATATTCAATTGAAAAGCAGACTTTCACAGCTCCATTCCCTAAACTCTCCATCTGCACTGAGCATGTTCTGGCCAGGTCTCAGCAGATATTCATGCCTCATGGTAGCTCTGTGTCTAAGAATTATAAACAACAGCAAAAGGATTGTTCCTCTTGAACAACCAATCAACAACTCTGTATTTGTGCCCAGGCAGCAAGAGAAAGTGGATAGAGGAGATGAGGATGCAAACTATCTTATTTGAATTCAATCAACATAAAAGATATTTTTGGACTAGACAGAGATTAGGAGGGGCATAGGAGGTTCAGTTTCAAGGATAACACATAACATGGTGTAAACTGAGACATATTGAAAAAAAAATATCAGCAGGATTCTGGTATATAACTTCAGGAGAGTGATTTGGGAATCTGTGATTAGAAGTTAAAGGAAATTAGAGATGTCCTGAAAGGCTAGACAAATGTGCATGGATATAGTCTGGTAAGAAACAATAGCATTGTTTCAGACAATTGTCTATGCAAAATAAAAGGGTTAATATGGTGGAAAAGAAGAAATGAGATTAGATGTAGAGCCCAGAAATGAAGATTTTTGTTAGAAAGCTTTTGAGCACTAATGGAAAGACACAAGTGAAGGTCAGAAGGCAACAAGGGAGCCAGGCTGAATGAAGAACCGTGAGGAAAGGAAGTGGAATTTAATGGGCAAGCTGTTAGCAGGATAGTCTTCAGCAGCATGCAGAGTTTTTATCCAGCAAAGAAAGAGATTAATGATGTGAGGAGGTATGTATGGTATTTAATAGCTTTTGTTGATTGGAAGCTTATGTAAATTCTAGCATTTAAGCATAGCAATAATAAGTACAACTACAGTTCAACAACATTCAACTATGGGACAAAACAACAAATAATAACTGACAATCATGGCAATAAGATAATTATGAGAATGGCAGTAGACAATATAACCATAGCAATCTTATGAAATAACTAATTAGATTATGTCAATGGTAGTGGATAACTACTACAAACTCAACATCACGTTATCATTAAAATATTAGCAGAATAATGTTATAGGTATGGTAAGCACCCTCAGCTCCAAATCCATGAGTTCTCCTAACATGCTTAAGTTAACAAGACCCCTATCTTGGTCCTTAGAGTTCATATCCATCATACAGGGGAACCAGCAGCATCCTGCTGGAGTGTCAAGGTGACTTGGAAATGGTGCTTGCCTCCACAGCAGTTGACTCTCAGCCACTGATACCTGCAGTGTTGGTCCTCCTTACATCAAAAGTTTAGTTGTCTTTTGAGTTGCCTTTTATGCCCTCAAAAGACTGATTATGTTATTCTTTCTGTTCTTCCCCAGTTTTGCTGACTGATTGTTACTTTTGCTGAGTTTCTCAGTGTGGAGACGACTGATTGCTGTGTCCTTGGTCATTATGTCCTCATCCTGAGAATGATCCTCTGGGGAGTCACCTCCTGAGAACTAATCAGAAATGACCGTTCCTTCCTCCTTCTTTCTGCAGCTGACATATTCACATCATTATCCCACTGTTTTTCATACGTTCTACTTACTATGTTAGCTCAGCATTGCATTAGTTCAATTGTTGTAGTCCATAAGTATTCCACAACCTAAAACTTAAGTTTAATTAACATTTCAGGTAGTCCATATCTATGCAATACCAAATATATTTGTATTAGCAAATGCCACACCAAGGCATTTGACTTCAGTGGTTACCTTTCCCCTACTATGGTGGCTAGCCATATGCTAAGGTGTATCTCAGATCAATAGTTCCCTTTTCATAGAATCATAGAATCATTAAGGTTGGAAGAGACCTCCAAGATCATCGAGTCCAACCGTCAACCCAGCACCACCATGCCCACTAAACCATGTCCCTAAGCGCCTCATCTACTTGTCTTTTAAATACTTCCAGGGATGGTGACTCAACCACTTCCCTGGGCAGCCTGTTCCAATGTTTAACCACTCTTTCAGTAAAGAAATTTTTCCTCATGTCCAATCTAAACCTCCCCTGGCGCAACTTGAGGCCATTTCCTCTTGTCCTATCGCTTGTTACTTGGGAGAAGAGACCGACACCCACCTCGCTACAACCTCCTTTCAGGTGGTTGTAGAGAGCGATGAGGTCTC
>NW_008824290.1:963991-971368 GCF_000699105.1 Pygoscelis adeliae | reverse complement strand
ATCCAGATGACGTAGCAGGTCGTTGACCGCTTCCTCTTGGATTATGGGGGGTTCATCCTGCTCGCCATCCCTGTTTTCCAGCTCAGGGCGCCGAGTACCCTGAGGGTAACTAGTCTGATTGCTAAAGACTGAGGCAAAGAAGGCATTAAGTACCTCAGCCTTTTCCTCATCCTCGGTGACAATGTTCCCCCCCGCATCCAATAAAGGATGGAGATTCTCCCTGGCTCTCTTCTTGTCATTAATATATTTGTAAAAACTTTTTTTGTTGTCTTTAACAACAGTGGCCAGGTTGCGTTCTAGCTGGGCTTTTGCCTTTCTCATTTCCTCTCTGCACGACCTAACGAGATCCCTGTACTCTTCTTGAGTCGCCTGCCCCTTCTTCCACAAGCGATAAACTCTCCTTTTTTTCCTGAGTCCCAGCAAGAGCTCCCCGTTCAGCCAGGCCGGTCGTCTTCCCCGCCTGTTCTTCTTGCGGTGTACAGGGACAGCCTGCTCCTGCGCCTTTAAGACTTCCTTCTTGAAGATCCAAGATTATTTTCTTCCATGCACGGTCCTTTCTTCTTTTCCCCCTCCCCCCCTTTCAACAAAATACTGATACTTACTCTCAGAAGGGAAGGTGTTGGCAAAAAACACATAGCTTCCAAATCCAGGCACTGTGCTCAGCCACATTTATGTATTACATATCCACAATAATTATGAATATCCATAATTAAACCATAATTATGCATAAACCAGTAGTTGCTCCACATCATCCTTCTCTGCCTTCTCTGTGCTCAGTCAATCTCTCCTGTTAACAGTTATATCCACTTGTCGTTTTCTCCCGTCTTTCCACTGCTAAGTTTCTACAGGGAACACTGCTGTGGTCAGAGCTGTGTACAGGTTTTTGCCTGTATAGATCAGAAAGTCCCCCACGAGAACAAGGGCCAGCGATCGAGACACCTCCGCCAGCCGCTTGTAGAACGCTTCATCTGCCTCTTCATCCTGGTTGGGTGGTCTATAACAGACTCCCAGCAGGATATCTGCCTGGATATCCCAGGCAGGATTTCCCACAATAGCAGTATATATTAAGGCCTATTGTCCCATCCAGGCTCAGCAACTCCTTCCCCTTGATACAGATTTCAAACCTTTTTGGCATTCTTAAATTTCCTTTTACACATGCAAAGTAGAGATTGGGCAGTAGGAACAAGGGAAATATTAGTGTGGAGTCCAAAAGAAAAAAAACAGGTACTGACTAGGAGAATGGATCTTTTATGAGAAAATCTCTTAGTCCATGTTGTAGAATTCACAATCGCTGTGTGAAACTAGTCTTGGGGCAACAACTCAATTACACTTTACAAAAAAGATGAAAACTTCCTGCAACTGTAAAAAATTCCTGTTGCTCATATGACGGAAGGTTGTGAGCTGACAATATTTAGGATTGATAGAGAGTCTGTAACAAGATTATTAAAACTTACTTTCAAACTATCATCTGCAAATAAAATGTTATGAAAATATTACTTATAAATAAATTTTGTTAAACTCATGAATTTTGGCTGCTTTTTCCAGAGACAGATGGTGACACTTTAAAAATAAAATTGAAAAACGATTCATGAGTTGTTTGACCAAACCACTTCCCCATAATCCTTTGACAATTTTACAGGTTTTCAGCATCTCATTCTGGGTTTTATTTTCTTGTTTGTTTGTTTGCATTTTCTTAGTCATAACACTGAGTATTTTCCATTACTGTAAAGTTTGCTTTAAGTGGTAACTCACACGCTTATGCTTCATTATATTGTATTCACATGCTCTTCTATTTTTCTTATGTACCTATTTGTCAATGAAATGTCCTGTTTTATACTGAATCCAGAATTTCTAATTCTGGTCAGAAACCAGCATTTCTAATCCTTCTGAGTAGAATTCATACTGACTCTGAGAGAACTGTAAACAACTGTGAAGCAATTAATAATGTCCCCCATGTTGGGGTAATGAGCGTAGAACAAGAGGCATTTTGGAGTTCGATGATTAATATAGTCTGACTCAAAAAGAATCTGAATTCTCTGCCTCAGGGAAAAAGAAGCCCCTCAACATATGTGAAGACTGAATTCAGCATTCAGATGGGATGAAGAGCAGCTTATACCTTAGTGCCTAGGACATCCCACCAAGGAAAACCATACAGTAATAATTGGAACACTTAGAAACATGTTTACAAGAAATGACTGCATGCATCAAGAGAATATTCTGGTTTTTGATTTGAAGTCCAGTGGTGGAACTAAATCAAAATGCTTGCACTGTGTCCCTGCTGAAAATGAACAGATGGCCTCGTTCTCTTGTGCCATGAATAATTTTTTTTGCACATACACTTCAACAGCAAACCTCCATCCCCTTATCCCCCTAAAAAAAAATTCTAGGGGGAAAAAAAAAAGGAAAAAGAAAGACTGTAAAACATGAATGACAGTGAAAGTCTATGAAACCTAAATGAGTCTGCTTCTTAGCTGATGCCTTGTTTGGCTATAAATCACCAATATTTATTATAAGAGCAGTGTAGTAACCATAGATCACATTTATTGTGAATAATGACTGGAAAATAAATATGCATTTGAAATAATACCCTATTCTCAGGCACAGAGTACCACCTTATTGTTGCCCATTATTACAAAATGTAACTAAACTGTAACATGACATAGCTGTGCAATAAATGTTACACTCTATAGCAGCATCAAAGCCAGGCATCATTTCTCCCTGTGCTTATGCTTTCTACCTCATCCTGTTTTACATTTCTTTCCTCTCTTTTCAACTCTTTCATCCTTTCAATATCCTATTATTATCATATACAGGGACCTTAATTTTTTCCAACTTTCCTCATTACTTTTCCCAGTGCTTCTTCTGCGTCTTCATCTTTCTCTCACTCTTTCTAAGACATTTGTAATAGGGTTTCTTGATTTTCTACATGACTTTTATAGCTATTTTAGTGTCTTGTACCAAAAAGATATCTTGGTGATATTCCTCAGAGATTTTTTGCTCAAACATTTTTTAAAAATCTAGTGAGAACTTGAATTTTAAATATATTGAAGGATCTGTGATGAAGTTACTGTCTGATCCATCACCACAAGAACCTCTCATCAAAGTAGGAAGGGCCAGGAAAGTGTGGACTGAGGTATCTTCCACCAGGTTAACATTCCAAACACAGATCCGTTTGGAATCACCGTTTCTGCTTTGCATAAAGAGCTTCTGAGTGAATTTTATGACTACTGACTGACTTACTGATTAGAAAGAGGAAATCTCTTCAGATCATATTTTAAAAGAAAAGTCTGACCCGGAAGTGTCTTGAGGACAAGAAAAGTCCACTAATGATAAGATTTCCCTTGCATTCCGCTCCACAGAAATCATACTTGTTGATCTTTTAGTTAATGCCGTTGACATGCAATTAAGGAGACACTTTCAGTAATAGTAGGCTAGGCTGAGTAACCTTTCCTCCTTTTAGAATTTTGTTAGCATTATATTAATGATTTATTCTTCATGTACTCTATTTTTTTGCCTAGGATATTATAGGCATATTATTAATTCATAGTTTCATAGACTTTTATGCCAGAAAAGGATATTGGATCATCTAATGTGACCCACTGTGCACTCCAGGCCCAATAATGTGCATTTAACTAAGGCATACCTTCCTCATAGACATTCAAACTGCACTGCAGCTTTTCAAGAGATGAAGATTTCAGTATTTCTTTAGTTCCAAAGAAAAAACATGTTCTGCATTAACTTGTAAATTCTTTATAACTGGAATCTTAGTTTTTGACTTCAACACAGAATGTGTTGTATATTATAGCTATGCCCCCCACCCCCTCCAAAAAAACCAAAACCCAAACCAGCAGTTTAGGATACTCACTTGTCAAGGGTGGCTACTATAGCAGATCATGGGTAATTCAGTCTATCATCTGTGGTATTCCTTAAGAAAAGCATATGAGGAGACAGCCAAACAATAACTTACACATGGCATCTCTGTGTCATAACTTGTTCTCCATTGTTCTCCATTGTTCTCCATTTTCAGATATTTCCTTTTCCAGTATCAATCCACAATTAATATCCATGAAAAAACCCTCATTATTTTCATTCATTTATAGGAATGTGATAGTGTACATTTAAATAATGTATGTACACTCAAGCAGCCTGAAGTGTTTCAGAAGCCATTCAGAACTTTGCCAGACCAGGAGCCAATAATGAACTCTATCATGCTTTGTCGGTCCATCTTACTGGGCATACTCTAAAAGATCAAAAGATGGGATAAAAACCAACTGTACTAATTATATTGCTTCCGTGTTCGTTCTCTTCCTTCTGAGTCATTACAATAACCATGCCCTCAGCAGATGTATCACACAGATTGAGTGGATGGGTCAGCTTGTAAAACAAAACTAAATCTCCAACAGTTGTTCCGGTCAGGTAGAGAAAATGAATTGCCCATATTTATCACACCCACCTTAGGGAAAAGCTCTGGAAATAAACAAACAAGCTTCAGAGTCCAAGCAATTATCCATACCTTCCTAAAATGTGCAAGGACCTAACTGGCAAAAAACCAGCATTCTTTATTATTGTCCTAGTTTTCTACAATTTCAATATATTTTTCTATGTTCCAATTTCCAGAGTGCCAAACCACTGCATTCCAATAAAGAGTAGAAGCTAGAAACAATAACCTGTCTTTAACTGCACAAAGTTGCTTAGTCATCCCCTTTTAATTTCAGCAAAAGAATGGTGAAAAGACAGAGACAAATGATTCAGCAGTTACAAAAATATGATAGAAATTGCTCCCTTTCAGCTTTCGGTTGTTTCCTGTTTACTTAAATACTTATTTTACCCAAACCAGAAAATTCCAGAACTGTCAAATTAATGGACTCATATTAAGAAAGATGCAAAGAGGTTCTTCAGACAACAGATTTTTGTGTCTCAAACTGCTGAGTAGTGCTGATGGTGTCAGCTAACTAGAGGCTAAGATCCAGATCAAGAAAAGTACTTAGGCACAGAGTATTGCATTGCCTCATCAGTAATGCTCTGGTTCATCTCACTTAACCCCAGATATTTACAGAGCAGACATCTACATGACCTAAACAGACTCCTTTACGGGCGGTGGAGTAAAACAAGCACTTACAGGATGCAATTTGTCTTATCCTAATGTACGTTAAAAATAGGACAGAGGAATTGTGCTATAGAAGTGTCAACTCATTGTTAGTCACCAAAGGGAAAGTTGGAATTAGATCATATTTAGCTATCTACACTGTTACTGAACAGTGATGTGTTCATGAACATTTAAAAAATACACCTTAGTAACTATAAATTATACATGTTTTTCCTTATACAATGCAGAGACCCATAAATGACGCATAACAGCATCAACAGACTGAATCATAGATCCATAGAATCATAGAATAGTCTGGATTGGAAAGGATCTTTAAAGGTCATCTAGTCCAACCCCCCCTGCAATGAGCAAGGGCATCTTCAACTAGATCAGGTTGGTCAGAGCCCCGTCCAACCTGACCTTGAATGTTTCCAGGGATGGGGCGTCCACCACTGTTCCAGTGTTGCACCACCCTCATTGTAAAAAATGTCTTCCTTATATCTAGTCTAAATCTACCCACTTTTAGTTTAAAGCCATTCCCCCTTGTCCTGTTGCAACAGGCCCTGCTAAAAAGTTTGTCCCCATGTTTCTTATAAACGCCCTTTAAATATTGAAGGGCTGCAATGTTTGAACACTTGAAACTTTCTAAACTAGCCTTTAGGAAACACTTGCAGTAGTGTAGCAGTGAATCTGGTCCTTTTCTTGAAGATTAGAAAACATCGGTGTTTCTTTTTGGGTAATTTTACTTTGCTTATAAATTATTATTTGGCATTTTACCTAAATGCATTTTGCATGTTTGTCGCTGTTCTTTTTGAAAAACAGGTAATTTTGCAAAGGTCCACTGGATCTTTCAGTATGGAAGACATGTTATTGCAGCAAATTGTTCATGCACTGAGATATAAATATGTTTATATAAATATATACATATTAATTTGTATATAATTAGATTTAAAGGTCAATGAGGGAGGGAAATGGAGGAGTCTTTCACATGCCATTTGAGGCTATTTCTCTATGAAATATAGTAAAAATTATAGGGCTGAGGTTTCTTTCAAGATTATGAGTAATATTTGAAGTTTTCTATTCCACAAATGTATTCCTATTTACACCTTATCAACTGACTGCAACTTATTTATAAAGCTGAAATTCATTCTCTTGCCCTTTCAGGCTGCACAATTGCACAGATATTTCTCTAGGCTAATATGTGCTTTTAGATTATATAAAGCAAAGATATTATTGTAGCTTTTCATGAAAGCAACTATTGATCTGTACCACAATTAATGAACCAGAATTAGTATTTTTCTCAGGCCTACATTTCCTACTAATCAAGAATTTGCCACTAGGAACACAAATACCCGTACTGAGAAGACACAAGGAGTAAAACACTGATACAAGACATCTAATAGAAATCTTTATATAATGAAAACAATTCTTGAAAAATTGTCCAACCTCACTGGCAAATAACTAGCATTGTGCAAGAAAGTATAGAGCTGAACTAAATGTCATAACTTGATTTTACTTTTTCTTCTTTTAAATCTCTTTGGATATATAATAGTTTTATGTTTAATTTCCTTTCTAAACCATATGGAATTGAGGTCTGATTCAAAATTCTGTTCTTAGAGAAAGGAACATAGAATCATAGAATAATTTGGATTGGAAAAGACCTTTAAGATCATCAAGTCCAACCATAAACCTAACACTGCTAAGTCCACCACTAAACCACGTGTCCCTAAGCGCCACGTCTACACTTCTTTTAAATACCTCCAGGGATGGTGACTCAACCACTTCCCTGTGCAGCCTGTTCCAATGTTTAACTACTCTTTCAGTAAAGAAATTTTTCCTCATGTCCAATCTAAACCTCCCCTGGCACAATTTGAGGCCACTTCCTCTCGTCCCATCACTAGTTACTTGGGAGAAGAGACCGACACCCACCTTGCTAACAACCTCCTATCAGGTACTTGTAGAGAGCGATGAGGTCTCCCCTCAGCCTCCTTTTCTCCAGGCTAAACAACCCCAGTTCCCTCAGTCGCTCCTCATAAGACTTGTTCTCCAGACCCTTCACCAGCCTCGTTGCCCTTCTCTGGACACGCTCCAGCACCTCAACATCCTTCTTGTAGTGAGGGGCCCAAAACTGAACACAGTATTCGAGGTGCGGCCTCACCAGTGCCGAGTACAGGGCCACGATCACTTCCCTACTCCTGCTGGCCACACTGTTTCTGATACAGGCCAGGATGCCATTGGCCTTCTTGGCTGCCTGGGCACACTGCTGGCTCATGTTCAGCCGGCTGTCAACC
>NW_008824290.1:946764-963281 GCF_000699105.1 Pygoscelis adeliae | reverse complement strand
CTTCTGATAAAGGATTGAAAGTGGCTTGGTGAGCACTTCCGACAGCTCTGCTAGACTTGTATATATCTAAGTGGTGTAGCAGGTCACTTACCATTTCCCCTTGGATTATGGGGGCTTCATTCTGCTCCCCATCCCTGTCTTCCAGCTCAGGGGGCTGGGTACCCGGAGAACAACTGGTCTTACTATTAAAGACTGAGGCAAAGAAGGCATTAAGTACCTCAGCCTTTTCCTCATCCTTTGTAGCTATATTTCCCCTTGCATCCAATAAAGGATGAAGATTCTCCTTGGCCCTCCTTTTGTTGCTAATGTGTTTATAGAAACATTTTTTTTGTCTTTTACAGCAGTAGCCAGATTAAGTTCTAGCTGGGCTTTGGCCCTTCTAATTTTCTCCCTGCATAACCTCACGACATCCTCGTAGTCCTCCTGAGTTGCCTGTCGGTTCTTCCAAAGATCATATACTCTCCTTTTTTTCTGAGTTCCAGCCAAAGCTCTCTGTTCAGCCAGGCCGGTCTTCTTCCCCACTGGATTGTCTTTCAGCACATGGGGACCACCTGCTCCTGCGTCTTTAAGATTTCCTTCTTGCAGAACGTCCAGCCTTCCTGGACCCCTTTGCCCTTCAGGACTGCCTCTCAAGGGACTCTGTCAACCCGTCTCCTAAAGAGGCCAAAGTCTGCCCTCCAGAAGTCCAAGGTAGCAGTTCTGCTAATCCCCCTTCTTACTTCTCTGAGAATCAAAAAGTCTATCATTTTGTGATCACTATGCCCAAGACAGCCTCCAACCATCACATCACCCTCAAGTCCTTCTCTGTTCGCAAACAACAGGTCCAATAGGGCCCCTTCCCTGGCTGGCTCACTCATCAGCTGTGTCAGGAAGTTATCTTGCAGACACTTCAGGAACCTCCTAGACTGTTTCCTCTGCTGTATTGTATTTTCAGCAGACATCTGGTGATTTGAAGTTCCCCATGAGAACAAGGGCTAGTGATTGTGAGACTTCTGCCAGCTACTTATAGAATATTTCATCTGCCTCTTCATCCTGGTTAGGTGGTCTATAACAGACTCCCAGCAGGATATCTGCCTTGTTGGCCTTCCCTCTGATTCTTACCCATAAACACTCAACCCTATTGTCACCATCATTAATCTCTAGACAATCAAAATGCTCCCTAACATAAAGGACTACCCACCGCCTCTCCTTCCTCGCCTGTCCCTTCTGAAGAGGTTATAGCTACACATTGCAACACTCCAGTTGTGCAAGTCATCCCACCGCATTTCTGTGATTGCAACTATATCATAGTTTTCCTGCTGCACAATGGCTTCCAACTCCTCCTGTTTGTTGTCCATGCTACATGCATTGGTGTAGATGCACTTCAGTCAGGCTATTGATCCTGCCTCCTTTTTTGAGGGAGAAGCCCTAATTCCTATGTGACTGTTCTCAGGCACTTCTGTGGTTTCTAACACATCAATAACCCTTGCATCCTTGCTGCCACATGGATCTCCATCCTCTACCTCCACTGAGATGGCAGACTGAAGGACCTCACTAGCACACTGTCCCTCAAACATTGGTGTGCTGCCCCCAGGCTTATCTCTAGCAAGCCTGGTTTTATCCCTTTCCCCCTTCAAATCTAGTTTAAAGCTCTTTCAATTAGCCCTGCTAACTAAGATCCATTTCCTCCTTTGTGATAGGTGTACCCCATATATAACATAATATAACATTGTACATATATATACATATATACATTGTACATACATTTGAATATAACATTGTTGTATTCAAAAACTTTTCCATATTAAACATCTCTTATCTAATATTTCTTCCAAAATATTGTAGCATTCTTACTTTTACCAATAAAGAAACTAAGGAATAGATGTGTCCCAAATGAAACTGTTAGTTGATGATGGGATCAGAAGTAAAATCCATCATCCTGTCCCTGTAGAGGTATCTCCTCTACCTACCTAAAAATATCCCTTCCCTACCTCAGCTGTCCACAGGCAAGAGTAACTACTGGCCATGTTCTGTGCTTCACTGCTGATGTTCACAGAAGTGTTAAACACAGAAAGAACCACAGGAAGGCAGCAGATGGTATTGTCTAGGGATGGAGTTGTAATTTGTGCTCTTCCATTTACTACTACACATACATTTAAATAATAAGAAATATAATGAAAGAGCAGTAGTTCCATTGATGGCTTTTGGCATCATTCTAAGCTTGTGTGCAGAATTTTTGAATTAATTGTCCTGTCAGCCAGGGTCCAAAAGAAAAATCTAAGGTTCCAGCTGTATTTTGCAACAGAATATTTTCAGCAAAATTAAATTAAAAGCTTAATATATACTATTATATCATTCATGCTAGAAAATGAGAGACTTCAGAACTCTTAGTGTTAGTTGTCCACAAATTTTATTTATTTATTTATTTACTTTAAAGAGTTTTCTTATCTTAAATTCTTTATGCCTCAGGCATTCATCTGGATTCCTGATGTTGTGAGCCTTCAGGCTTACCTACAGTTACTGTGATGATGGTTTTTAATGTCCATATGGTAGTTTAAGGTTTTTTGCTGATTCATAGTCACAACTGAAAAACGTTAATGTACACTGTCACCTCAGCTACTCCAACTCATCCGTCATCTCTGGTCTCTTGGCTTGTCCCATACCTCAGGATGCCTGTTGTCATTCTGTCTGAGGGTCTGACCGCAGCAAAGGAGAACACTTATGCTTATGTGAATTTTCAAAGACAAACAAGTCTCTAGGGAGAATTAGTATATTTTCTTAGCCTTAGTTACATGTCTAGTGCCTTATCAGAACCATCAAGCTTAAAAAGAAAAATTGCTTTGCTTATTAATGTTCTTAGATGATCATGGCTATGACATCTCTGATTAGTAAAGGAAGTGCTTTTGCAACATTTGAAAATTCACTGCTGGTTTGTGAGACATTCAGTCTGGAAAAGGAAATAATATTATGATTTAAATGACCATCAAGAACAACAGTGACTGAATAGTTAAAACTCAAATCAAGGTGTTTGTAATCAATTTGTGGCTCAAACTGTATTAAACTGTTCACACAAACAATTTCTTGATTCACTTCATATAAACAACTCATTGGTAAACATTGAACTCTGTTGTGAATAATTTGCAAATAATAAAAAAAAAGCAAGTATGTAAAATAAATTATTCCTAGAGCATTATCTGTCCAAATCTCTTAGATGCAGCCTCTTTCTTGTATTATCCATGAGAAGCCAAAAACTGTTTACCTCCTCTCTAAACAGATTGTAGTGAAGTACTGGGGAATCTAGAAGGCCACAAAAAATTTTCAAGGCAAATACTAAAAACAATGCTTTTCCATAGATACTTTTTGAACTCCTCTATTGTATATTCATAATATTATGATTTTTAAAAGTGTGAACATTCTTACACAATGCATAGGACTCCTGAGTGACCACTTTTAAAACAAAGGATCAATTATCTATCCATCTCCACCTCCACACATTTTCCAAAGTCCACGAATTCTGTTTTCTAGAGTTTTAATTTCAAGGTGAGGACTTCTCAAGTTTTCCTCCCTCTTCCTGAGTGTTTTTAGTCTTCTAGGTTTAATTTGTTAATTTAGTTACCACATGCATTTTTCTCCTTTCTCTCCTATTCAGTACAACAATACCTTTGTTTAGGTACTCTGAGATGATTTCTGGACACAAACTATTTTCACCTCAAGGAAATCAGTCTCTGTGTGTCAGCTGCTAACCAATGTCAGGTACCTCCCCTCTCTCCTTGTCAGATATTCAAACAGGGTCTGTTTATTGACACATAATATGACATACACAATACCCAGATTTCAAAAAAGAGATTCTAAACCATTTACTTGTTATTTTACATTGTTCAAGAGATCAAAGACTTCCTTCAGTAAAAAAAAAGAAAAAACAAAGAAAACTACATGCACAAATCACAACATCCTGTTGTGATTTCTCCCTATCCCAAATAATTCATTAACCATATTCTGCGGTGCCCAGGATCTGCTCCCTCCCCTCTGTCTGGGTGACAAATCAACTATCAGCTTGTTAATGAAAACTGGTTTTCTTAGTCTATACCTTCTCTACCTGGGGAGACATTCCTTTGACATTCTTCTTTTTCAAGGATAAGAATTTACCTGGATGCTTCTTTAATACTCCAGGGTAATGTCTATGTCATAAGATACTTGTACAAAAAAAAAAAAAAAAAAAAAAAAAAAAAAAAAAAGTTGCAATTCAGAATGGAAATATTCAGCATAGAAATATTCAGAGATACACTAAATGTAATTATACAACACTTTCAAAAAGAAGAAAGCAAGCAGAAGTACTAATCGAGTACTCTCTGTTTTGTTTTTCTTTAACCACATTTCAAGGACATTTTATACTATCATTTGTTTATTTATATGTCATATAAACAGTCAGTAAGACAGTCCCAGTGTTCACAGTAATGTACAGTTACAAGAACTACTAAGTAGTGAGCTTGCATCACCAAGACTTTCTTTTCCACAGGAGGATGGCAATTTTAAAGAATCAGAATTCACGTAGCCTGCTACGTGTTTGTGACACTGGTAGGTTGAGTAGTGTAAGAGGTTTTGTCTGCTACAAAATGTGTTTTCAGGTGAACATCCTTCTGATAATTATTGACAATATAATAATTTGAATGCCTGAAAACACAAAAATGTATGCCAAAAATACCAAAATAATATAATTATTATACTATGGTAGTTCTGAGGATAGGGGTGTCAACAGTCTGCCTCTCTTCTCTAATTCCTTATTCCCCAGCTGACTGTGATTAGTTCATCTGATTTCTGTGGAGGGCTGGGATTCTATTATTCTATTTCAAATACCTTGCAGTTTTGCCTAGGACAAAAATGAAGAGTTCAATTTTGTTATGGTTTAACCCCAGTTGGCAACTGAGCACCACACAGCCGCTCGCTCACCCTCCCCACCCCACTGTTGGGATGGGGGAAAGAATTGGAAGAGCAAAAGCAAGAAAACTCATGGGTTGAGATAAGAAGAGTTTAATACTTGAAATTAACAACAACAACAATAATAATAATAAAAAGTTGTAATGGAAAGTAAAACAATGAAAGAGAGAGAAAAAAACAAAAAAATCCCGAAAAACAGGGAAAGGAAAAACAATTTATGCAACTGCTCACCACCCTCTGACTGATGCCCAGTCAGTCCCCAAGCAGCAATTGCTGCCTCCCAGCCAACTGCCCCCAGCTTATATATTGAGAATGATGTCACATGGTATGGAATATCCCTTTGGCCAGCTTGGGTCAGCTGTCCTGGCTATACTCCCTCCCAGCTTCTTGTGCGCCTCCTCGTTGGCAGAGTATGGGAAGCTGAAAAGTCCTTGACTTAGTATAAACACTGCTTAGCAACAACTAAAATATCAGTGTGTTATCACATTATTCTCATGCTAAATCCAAAACACAGCACTATACCAGCTACTAGGAAGAAAATTAACTCTATCCTGGCCAAAACCAGGATAAATTTGTATAATATAAAGTAAAACATGTTCAAAGTATCCATGAAATGAGGGCTTCAGAAAATTCTGCTCTTTCACCTACTTTTTTTTTTCCCAAAGGACTACTTGTCATTATTTACAGTTATGAGTAGGAAGCAAGATTTTATGCTTTGCTGCTCAGGTAAAAAATCTTGAAATTAGGAAGACATGAATGATTTCTCACAGAAAAGTCAATTGTTTTTCTTAGTGTGCTGTGAGTTAATTTTATAGCCTTAGTTTTAATTTCTCCTCCCAAATTCCTATACATTTATTTCTTAGAAATTACCTAAGCCTGCAAGGTTTAAGCTATAGGATTCAAGCCTTTGTCTTGCAGACATCCATCCATTTCTGATACATCTGAGATAACTCACTCTTTGGTCTGGGGAAAATGATGTGGTGATCTGTAGCTTTTTTTTTCTTATCTATAAATTCTCTACATCACAGATATGTTTTTCAGATTAAATCCATTAATGAGATGCTTAGTTTCTGTGCTGACTGGAACAATTAACTTCTTAGACTGACACACTTTTTTATTAAAAAATATGTAAAATATTTTTGCAGGTTAGAGGTTATAACAATTAATGTTGATTAACAACAGAAACATAGATATTTCAAAAAAGCCTAATAATACAATTCAGGTTGCAGCACCATTTCTAATACAATGTCTGATTGATTTCTATGGGATATAAAAGCAGTGTGAATATAAATCAGCATCTGGCTAAAAGGGAATTAAAATAAACTTCTTTCTGATCAAATCCATAACATTATTTTTAAACAGATTGTACAAAACACCTTCTAGCATTTTTTTTTTATCTTTCTGATTTAAAGATCACAGTCTTCAATGGGTCATTAGTATTGGTATACTGTAGTTCAAATATTAACCATAGAGAGACATGAGGGAAATGGAGAAGGAAAGTAGTATTCTCAAACCAGACGAGAGATGTTTGAAAGCATATTAGAAATATTGCACCACTCTAACATGATCAGCAAAAAGCTCTTGCTCAAATAAATTAGTTTTTCTCACCATAATTTTTCACTAGGCTGATTGTTTAGAACATTTGGTAAATTGCAATGTTTTTCCATTAACGGTTATAATATTTTGTGAAATCAGATTTTTATTCCTTTTTTTTTCTTTCTTCACAAACACTTTTCCCCAGTTTTCCCATTTTAGAATTTCTTGACATAAAAATAAAGCATGAAACACTTTCAAACTTCTCCAGGGAAAACTTTGCTCTACTTGAGCTTAGCCTTGTTATCCATCAATCACTCAATCAGCCTTTATTTTATGTACAGTAACACATTGGAGAATGAATCTCAAAGTGCCATGCAAAATATCTGTTAGTTAACAAGAGAAAGCTAATCTCAGCTGATGAATTTTTACCTTTGTTTTACATGTACTTAAAGAGTTTCTAATAACCTCAGGGACTAAGTTTTATTTCTGCAGGGTATATGCTTGAAGTCTTATTCTCTGTGTTTTGTGCAGCTGCGTCCATGATCACTCTGGAATAAAATGAACTTAGGTTTAAAATAAAAAAATAGCATCAACAGCTGAATTTTTATGCTATGTAGCAGAAGAGTGACTAATTACATTTTTGTGACTTAAGAACTTACCATGGCCACTGGCTAGGCAAACTGTTATAAATAGATCAAAGCTGTGTAACTGAATCAGTATCCATACAGTAAAATTAATTGTAACTGCATTCTTTGCAGCTAACAAATAGATGAGGAATACACCTGAGGGAGTCACAATGTTCTTATGCAAAACTGAAATTGTCCCCCTAGCTAGATAATTGTTACATGGCAAACCCTGCCCCTGACTCCACGAAACATCAAGAGACACCTGAGGGAGCTCCCTCTGGGACTTTTCATCTGCACTTTTCCATTAAAAGAAACCTTTTGTGTCAAAGTGAATGGTGGTAGCAAGTATGCCCTGTACTTACAGCATTATTAGTAATAATGATAATTTCTAAAGTCCCATACATATTTTTTTGGTCTTTTTGCTGCTTAATACAGAATGTCAAGCTCTCTACATCAAGAGTTTGACATTTTTTCTGGGTAACGTATAGACAGAACAGAAGCCAGTGGATACAAAATGGCAAATGCACCTGGAAAATTTGACGGGTGTCTGAGGGCTTCAAAATTTCTCCTGAAGTGTATGTATGCTCTTGTTTGTTAGAAGGAAAGAAACAGCAGAAAACTGACCAAAATCAATGTAATGTAAGCAGACTATCTGTTGACTCTGCTACAAACTGAGCTTCTTTTCAGTATAAACAAGCATGTAATTTCTATTGTTAATTAGATACATTTGAGTAAATTCTTGTATAGGCTCATTTTCCAAACTACATGTGTTGACGTCTGTATTAATAATGTAATTATTAACAATTAGGATGAACGGAAGTAATTTTCACAACTCAGATTAAAATTCTGCAAAATTTTTCTGCGAAATTCGTTTCCATTTTAATCTAATAGATTTTTGTAGAAAAATCCAGACCTTAATGTTTTGCATGTAAGCAGGGCAGCTTTATCTCTGGTAGATTCTCTCCAGGGAATGCCTGTATCTCCTCTGTAAGCCTAGTGAAAAATGAGAGGGAGCAAGGTAACATGATATTATCTTTAACATTTATGTGTTCTTTTTGTTTGTTTGGTTGATTTTTTTTTGTGGAGAATCTCTAATTTAAACAGTATACTTTAGGCAGAGAAAACCTTGAGAATGTTTCCTCAAACATTTCAAGTAACAGAATAAAACTTCAAAAAAGTTCAGAGGCAAACAGAATGGCACAGCACAAAGAAGGTTTCTATCTCAAAAGAGAACTATATTGTATGGATAAAGCTGTAGGGGTAATTTGACCTTCAGACCTTAAATGGCTGCTATGTTTTGTGAGGTAGAAACTACTTCACTGAAGTGGGGAACCTGAACTCATGACTGAAAGATGAGAAAAATTCTAGTAATTCTACTCAGGGCAACAATCTGGAGGAAGGGACCTATCCATGGGAACTCAGGACATTTTGGAGGATATTTTTGTCTCCATATTTGCACATTTTTGCCGCCAAGACAAAATATTAGTATGTATTTACTGTGGCAATGTACTGTGAGTTTGAATAAACATCACTAGGAACTACATTTGTTTAAATTTAGTTTTTCATAGCACATATTCAGTCTTCAGAAAGAATCAGTATGCCAATCCAAATTAATCTCAATCTTTTTTTTTAAAGCTATAATGCTTGCTAGCACATGTCAATTAATAAGCAGAGTGCTTATAAAAATTGGCACTTAACACTGTATTATGAATAGAGTTGTTCACTGTTAATAGGATGTAATGGACTGTAATTCTGCACTTTAGTATTACCTGCCAAAGCATGCCACTCTCACCTTCCTTTCCATCTTTGCAACAAATTACATAACACTTGACGATGATCAGTAGACAAATGATAACACTTCACATATTGTTTCATTAGCTTTAGGAATGCAGTGACTATGGACCATTTTTAGTGCTTAACAAAAGTCCTGTAGACTTCACATAAATGATCAACATATGATTGTCCATTCTTCCTAGGTGAATGCTTATTTTAATTATTAATTTTTATGCAGGGTCATAGTATAAATATTCTACACATAATGATTAATAAATACATTGAGTGTAACCACTAGATAAGTGATATTTACACAGACATTCTTGTCACTTCTGATACCAAAGTGCCAAGAAACTTTATTTGGTTTTGCTTCTGCTGTTGTTAAAACTCCTGAACTCTATTCAGCTGTAAAAAAACCCAATAGAAACAAGTCTTGAAAGCACTGGGATCGAGGCTAAGTGATCTCTGCTAATAATTACTATTTCTTGTGTGACAGTTCCAGAGCTTGGACAAACAAATCTGCCCATAGGAAGCACTGTACCTGATCCCTAAGGATGAACACATAATAAGGTAAGTGCCTAGTAAATAACCACAACAGCTAGCTGAGGCTTTGTGCCTGTCATTTTCTGCTGGGAATTAACTTAGGTCAGTTCTGTATCAGGGAAAAAAAAAAAGATAGAAAGAAAAAGAAAGAATGTTTGCACTTTTTGTAGCATAAACACTCACCGTATTCGTGAAACTGCACAGAGCAATAGCAATGTTTCTTTTCAAGCCAGTACTTACTGAAGTTTCAATCAATCTCGCTGCCATTGCTAGCAGTAAACTTTAAAATAAGTTTGCTTGTTTGGCTTGACAACAGTGAAAGATTTGGCTTCTTAGTTGTTTTGTTTTTTTTTTTAATTCTTCTTGTACTGAAGTGCTAGTATATATATTAAAAAAAAAAAAAAAGTACTTCACTGCCATTCACTACTAATCTAGTTATGGAAAGCGCAATCTTCCAGTATGACAACATCTAGCAGCTAAACAGAAATCAATCTACCTTTCTGCAGATATCTTGTATGAATTATAAATCAAGAAAAAATACCAAGATAGTGGAGCAAGAATATATATTGTTTTCACAAAACTAGTGCAATGAAAACTTCCTCCCCCCCAAATAATTACTTACATTAATTTCATTTGAAATAAAAACAAATACTAAAAAATAAGTCTTATTACAACCCAAGAGGAAAGGAAAACTTGAAGTTTATGCATTGACTCTTAATCTCACAAGAAATAAAAGTGACTATACAGCTCACCAGAACCAGTAAGGTTGTCCTCAGTTTCTTCATCAAACAAAATTCCCACTTCTGAAGATGACAGTTTTATTATTGAATACTATAGAGCAGAAGTATTGGATATACTATTATTTCAATCAGTTGTGATTCTGTGCTTCCTTTGAAGCTTTATTGGTACACAAACAAAACACTTAACAGACAATAGATGTAATACATTGAGAAAATTTCAGATTATTTTTAATATTAAGAATTTTTATTGAAGGAATAAGTACTTTTCTTCTTACCCAACTTTTTAATAGCTGCATTACCATAGTTCCTAGTAACTGCACTTTCAGAAGGTTTACTAGTAGCAGAGCACCTCTAATTAACAAACCTTACCTACTTCTAGACTTCTAGGAACAATGAAAAAATCACCAAATAATCTGAGTCTTGCCTAGATCCTGCAAAGCATATTTATGCTGTGTAAACTACGGGAGGTATCCCTTTATAATGGCAAATTGAGAAAACCATTTAAAGAATTAAGAAGAGATTGTTGTTATGGCTATCTTCATCTGTTGAGCACCTGATGTCAACAAATGGGTAAAACACTGGCAGAAAATGGAACACTCCTAACTTACATCTTTTGTGTTAAAAATTAAACCCTGGATAACACTGAGATGTAGATTCCTAGATGTATACGTTAATGTTCACATGGTACATACTTACACCCATACAGACTAAGTAAATGAAGAAAAGAATACTAGAGAAACACTGTATCATCCTCTTGGCATTTTAAATTTTGGTTTGATTTTGTAATTATTCGTTGTAGATAATTGTTTCCATTTAGCCATTCTGGGGTTGTCTAAATTCGGAACTGCTGGAAGAACTTCATAGGTTCAGGCCAAGTTGTACGCTCAAGTTAGTGCTTTACTACCTGCCTGAACTGACCTACAAAATGAACTGCTTGAAGAATAATAATGTTGATTTAAAATAAAGGAAGATACCACTTACTATGTTACATAGTGTTGATATCATTATAATTCTGGTTTAAATTATGACTTCCCAATGGAATGTAAAGTGAAGAGAATCAGTGACTGTTACCTCAGCATAGGAAAAGCAAAAACAGTTAGCATTTTTGTACAGACCAAGGCTGCACCTTTAAAGTGAGTGTTCCCACTTACTGAAATTTTTTGCATCACAGAGCAGTCTTGGAGCGTGCAAGCTGGTTCCTTTCACGTGAAACCAAATCAGCAAATGTGGTTTGGAAAAACACCTGGTGTGCTCCAATCAATAACATTTTTTTTTTTCTTTTGTGCCATCATAGAACCAGACTAGGGATAATTTGAAGTAAAAAAGGAAAGGAAAAAACCCCACAAAGAAACCATAAAAAAAAACCAACAAAGAAAATGTATACAGTGGGGATAAAAGGTCCTCAACACCAACTGTTGCCCTGTGCAGATACACTCCCTATGCTACATATTCATACAGATGTAGGCAATGGCATTTGTTAGTCAGCCATCCCACAATGTCCTAAGCATTAGAAATGATGTAACTGTAAATCCCGGTTAACGTGGTTGTCCATCACATCTCATACACCTGAAGTATGATGCAATGGTTGATTTCCTTTTGCATTATGAAGTGTGCTTGGAATTCTGCTTCTTAAAATCAGTGTGCTTAATGGAATTATCATGGTTTGATTCCTCTTCATGGTTCTTCTCACATTCCCCTGTGCTTTTGTGCCATATGGAGTAAAAGCATTCAACAGCACACAACCAGCATCAGGATGTGTGTTTGTGTAATTGTCATGGCTTAGGGAGGCTGATGACGTATCTTTAATTTTTCACTTCCTAACAATCTCTTCCTCCCTTTATTTCCAGAGCACTGTATATGTTTTCAAATATAACAAAATCCCTAATTGTAAACATAACACAATATCCTATTGTGTTAAATGCAATGCAAAATAATGTATAGTGTCTTGTTGTGCAGCTATCATGAGGAGAATTAAAACCTAATTGTGAAGTGTGTGTGTGTATGCATGTGTACGTATTTAAGTAATGAATTAGATTAAGGGTCAAAATGAAGATCTCAGAGATTGCTATTCTTTTAATGTTGAATATCTTATTTAATGAATAATACGGTTGATTTCTTCAACTTTCTCCCAAAAAGGAGAGTAACCTCAGAGATTATCAGAAAATCAAATGTAAAAACCAAGTTTGATCTTTTACAACAAATACAGATTTTACTGAAGTCAGTGGAAGAACACCAATTCAGACTTTAGAATTGCTCATAAAAATAAATATGTCTAATTACAGGATACAAAATCCCATTGTAAAAATACCTAGCATTAAAATTAATTCTTTTTACTCCATGCATGGTATTATAAATATCCACCCATATCTTCCATATCTTTCATCTTGTGTTTATCCTTTGCCAAATATAAGAACATGAAGCACAGACCTCTGTTGTGAAAAGTTCACCAATCTGCAAAAGAACTTCAATCAATCAAGTTCCTTATTATCACCCATTCCATTGTAGTTAAAACAATGTCAAATACTGCAATATATTAGAAATTATACTTTTTTCCCCAAGACAAAGCCTTTCTAAACAAGTGGACTGGCAGAGCTAGATATAGGCATAGGCTTTCCACAGAAAATTTAGATACATAGGCACTCAGTGTCAAAAAAGGCCAGATGCCGCTCATTCTCAGACAGTTGCCAAAAATGTTTAATGTTCTTTAGCTTTGGCTTTGTCATCCATTCACAAAATATCCCTTCATTTTTCCTTGATTTCTGCTTGTAGAACGACATCATCATCTCATTTTCCTCTATGTTCAAAATAATGACTGAGTCAATATTTTTTTTGTGCTTGTTTAAGCACCACAAAACTTATCTTTCCAAAATTATTTTGAAACGAAACAAATTTTAGGCTCCTATGTAACAACTGAAAATGGAGGTATAGATCGCTAAGTTATTGTGATATATTTTAAAAAAATAACTAGTATCTGTCCCTTTCTAGATCTACTGTGAAGGTGAGAACAGCAATAGGAGAATTGCTTAGGGAGCATTACAATTAGTAAATCTTAGTGAAATAGCATGATAGATTAAAAAGTATATCAGGCACAGAAATAATTCTTTCCTGTCATGGTTTAACCCCAGCTGGCAATTAAGCCCCACACAGCCACTTGCTCACTCCCCCCCGGTAGGATGGGGGTGAGAATCAGAAGAGTAAAAGTGAGAAAACTCGTGGGTTGAGATAAAGACAGTTAAATGGGTAAAGCAAAAACTGCGCACGCAAGCAAAGCAAAACAAGGAATTAATTTATTATTTCCGATCGGCAGGCAGGTGTTCAACCACTCCGACCATCCCCCCCTTCCTTCTTCTTCCCCCAGTTTTTTTATTGCTGAGCATGACGTCATGCGGTATGGAATATCCTCTTGGTCAGCTGGGGTCAGCTGTCCCAGCCGTGTCCCCTCCTAGCTTATTGTGCACCCCCAGCCTACTCGCTGGTGGTGTACCCATATGTTTGTGTTAATACCTAGACTGTAGTACTAGGCCTGATTACCTTGTATAAACAATGCATACCTTACAATGACTATGCCCTTGAAGAACTAAAAGATTCTTAAAAGGGGAACATCCTGCCCTAGGAGACGTTAGAGGCTAGATGATTGTCAAAGAAACAAGAAGGCAGCAAAAAACTGCGGTAACTAGGGGAAAGGTAAAGGCGGCAGAGGGAGATCACAACCACCAACTCAATTCAAGACTGGAAAGACTTGCCCCCCCACACCTGCAAGGAGCATGCGTGATAATTTACATGGCAAGCAAGACTAATTTGAACAGAACCAACCAATGAGCATGAACTTAGGTGGGTTTTTTGCTAATCATGTAACAATATAAATACGCTGTAGTTCTTTTGTGTGGCGTGCTAGCTTTGTGGAATTACCACCTAGCACCCATCTTTGCACAAACATGAGATAAATAAATATCTCGGCCCTGTGTGTAGGATAGGTTTATTGCAGACCAGGTACCGGCCCGTGCTTGTGGGACAACAGTGGGGTGGTGTGAGAAACAGAAAAGGCCTTGATTCTTTGTAAGCACTGCTCAGCAATAATGAAAGCATCTCTGTATTATCAACACTGTTTTCAGCACAAATTCAAAACATAGCCCCATACAAGCTACTATGAAGAAAATTAATTCTATCCCAAACCAAACCAGCACACTTCCCTAGACACTTTTAAAAAAATTAATACAAAGCTTAAGGAAACAGAAATACCACCTTGTCCAAGCATGGGCATTATAAGAAAGATTAGGAAATTAACCTATATTTCCTAAAATATAGTTGGAATTTAAAAAAAACTATCTCATTGAAGTGCATCAGAGAAACCTGATACACTGACAAGTAGTCAACTGAAAACAACTTAAATTTACTTGTCTTGAATTAAAAAAAAAAAAAGCTTTTTCAGACCAAATTTTGTACATGGAAACACAGATGGATGTATGTAAGAATTTGGAGAAAATAAAATAACTGAGAAACAAATTCCGCTGTTTCTTTGCCATGTGTATTCATAAAAGTCTACATTTCTAAGAGAACTGGGCAAGAACAGCAACAATTTTAAAAGATTGTGGGCAGCATAGCAATGAGTGTCAGCTAATTTGTGCTGCTTTGCTAAGGACTGGAGTCTGTTCTAGGCTCATAAGTCCTGTATGTCTTTTCTCCAGAAGTCCCAAATAAGCAGATTAAAATAGTAGCTACATTTTTAGAGAAAAAAGGGTTTTTTTGAAAGGAATGAAGTGGTACTGTAGGGTACTGTAAAGATAAAGTATTTTTCTGGCATTTGTCATACAAGTTTGGATGATAAACCTAACTGTAAGATAAAACTTTCTTCCTCCTAGTGTGTCAAAATTAAGGAAATGTTCAAACTGTGTTGAATCTGGGAGGTAGCAACTGGTACATGAGGTAAGATACTACATCATATTTTTTGCCTCCTAGCTGAGGCTACTGGGTCAGTGCTAGTCAATAGTTTAACACAACTTATTCAACTGTGTTCTGTAAAGGACAGAGAGCCACTCAGGCTCTCAGGCATGAGTCTTGCTCAGGAAACAGTGCCTGAAAGCCTCACCTTCCTAGCTAATATAATGCTCTGTTTGTTGGGGTTCTCCTCTTTTGCTATACAATGAAGTTTCATCATAGATGTCTAAGCAATGGATTCACTTTGCATTGGAATGAAGAAAACACAATGCTTACGCAGTTAAGCACTGCTTAAAGTTAGTATAACATCTCTCTTACTTCTCCTCTTCCGTTCGTTTCCATTAAACTCAGTTTCCAAATGCCTTCCCATTAATTATATTATAAACACTGGGTACACAGGAGAGATCAAGCTTGCCTGAGTCTGATGACTCTTCTCCTACTTTAGGCCCATTCAAGACCTAAATCCATTAGCAGCTACCAGTTTGGCATGTCTTCATGTGCATAGTAACCAGGCTGATGGTGTTCTGACTAGTATCCAAATGATTTCCCACATCTGTAGAAAAAGACAAGGAAAAAAACAACAAACCAAAACACCAAAACCAAACATTTGAGAAACTTTGTCAGAAATTATAATCTTAATTTTAAAGAACTAAAAATTTTTCTTTGTATATAATAATTTATGTGTCTTTACTTGTTCCTTAAGTGAAATGAAGCTTGAACTTTTGAAAGGTTTTTGTTATCAATTGCTTCTTGTATTAGTTCTAAAATGTCTAGGATCAATTAGGTACAAGAATTCTGACTACTATAAAGTCTGTCAGAAGGGGAGACTTTTTGAAGATATTTCAGAACTTTCTAAAATTGAAATATATTTACAAATAAAATTACTGCAGAAAAAAATTACAGATTACACCAAGTTGGGCAGGAGTGTTGATCTGCTCGAGGGTAGGAAGGCTCTGCAGAGGGACCTGGACAGGCTGGATCGATGGGCTGAGGCCAATTCTATGAGGTTCAACAAGGCCAAGTGCCGGGTCCTGCACTTTGGCCACAACAACCCCATGCAGCGCTACAGGCTTGGAGAAGAGTGGCTGGAAAGCTGCCCCGCAGAAAAGGACCTGGGGGTGTTGGTTGAGAGCTGGCTGAACATGAGCCGGCAGTATGCCCAGGTGGTCAAGAAGGCCAATGGCATCCTGGCTTGTATCAGAAATAGTGTGGCCAGCAGGAGTAGGGAAGTGATCGTGCCCCTCTACTCGGCACTGGTGAGGCCGCACAGGCTCGAATACTGTGTTCAGTTTTGGGCCCCTCACTACAAGAAGGACATTGAGGTGCTGCAGCGTGTCCAGAGAAGGGCAACAAAGCTGGTGAAGGGTCTGGAGTGCAAGTCTTATGAGCAGCAGCTGAGGGAACTGGGGTTGTTTAGCCTGGAGAAAAGGAGGCTGAGGGGAGACCTCAT
>NW_008824290.1:943964-946679 GCF_000699105.1 Pygoscelis adeliae | reverse complement strand
CTGAAAGAGTGGTTAAACATTGGACCAGGCTGCCCAGGGAAGTGGTTGAGTCACCATCCCTGGAAGTATTTGAAAGACGTGTAGATGAGGCACTTAGGGACATGGTCTAGTGGGCATGGTGGTGTTGGGTTGATGGTTGGACTTGATGATCTTAGAGGTCTTTTCCAACCTTATCGATTCTATGATTCTACTGAAATTACTGAAATGAAAACCAGCTTATTCTGTCTGAAAATAAGTAAAGACTTTGACAGTAATTTTTGATGTGTGGCTTCACTCACCATTTTTCAGTGAAAGCAGATTTAGCAAAAAAGGTGTCTGCTTCTACCCAATTCTACCCAAATACTCCTATTTCAGTTTTTCTCAGTTCTACTGCACCTCTATGAAGCAGTCTTTAACAAAATCTTTTTTTTTTTTACATTATTCCAAAATTTCATCATTATATTTTTTTCCTTAGCACAATGAAGTTCCTTCCACAAGTAATGATATCAAACCCTAAAACCTGGAAATATGCAAGGACATTTTACATGATCTTACAGTGGATTTAAACAGCACAGGTGGCAGCAATCTGGTATAGAATACGGCCTGATCTAATAATAAATTAAGTGTATCAAAGGCTCAAAACCAAAACTCAATTAAAAACTAATTTACAAAATTTAAAAAGAAAAATTAATGAACTAGAAAAAAAGCTTGGTTAAAACCAGAACTACTAATTATACAGCCTTAGATCACTCATGACGAAGGAAATCAAACTGTCACAGCAAAGCAAATCTTCACTGAAAATATACTGTTAGAAAACATGATGCCACCAGTTACCGGATGATGTTTTCTTCCATTTATTTTAATGTGCTTTTTCATTATTTTCTAGTTACATGTATTACAAATCATCCATTGTTTAGGTACGCTATTCATTAGTTTGTTTGTAGAACTTGTAATGATAATAGCCTTCCTAATTATTTTTTTTTAAGATTTGTTCAGACCATTGAATGTAAAAAGTTGGTACATTTTTGGGATGAGCTATGATTATACTAACAACCCTTCCCAAAACCTCACTCACTTTGCATGTTACATAACGTATATTATATCAAGACATAGGTAGTTCCTTTCATTTCAAGGGAACTTGAACGTTGCTTTGTTCTGTGTCCATCACTATCCCTCCTCCATTCTCCACAGTCTGACTACCACCATCACCTTATAAGACATCTTGACAGTATAATTGAAAATAAGTATCAGTAAGGAGGGTAATGTGTCAGGGAAAGCTGTATTTCTTTTGAGTCTTTCTTCATAACCTTCCCATTAAAAGGTCATACTTGTACAATCAGATGGAACGAGCATGTTCATCTGTTTCAACAAACCTGGCAGATATTTCTAAGTTTCTTTTCTTGAAAACTGAAAATATTCCCTTGCCTAATATAACCTTCAGTGATTTATTTTCTTTTTAGATCAGTAGTAACATCATATTTTTAATTTAAAACTTAACTTTTCATGACCAGATGGCATGCAAAGATAAACATTACTTATCAGGTTTTGATCAACAAAAATATATGTAGAAAACCATCCTGAATGTAAGTGTTCTACACATCATACAGCATGTGATTTGTTTGTCTATGTCCAAGATGTTTGAAGTAATTTAAGTCTTGTCTTATTTTGCAAAAACAAAGGAACTGCATCCAGGAAAGTTTTGTTGCTATTTCTTTTGTTTTCATTTATAACTTCAGCAGTAACAATTTTCAGTATCACAGTGACCGAAAGCAACTTCTTACGTGATTTATTTTTTTTATTTCAGAATTAGTGTGAAAACTGAATATTATTTTACCTGTCTTTTTCTCCAGAATGTTTTATTTCTTGAGATGAGCTATTTTTCAGTGAATTTCAGAATTTCTATTTCAATTTCTATGTTTTTGAATTTCCATTATTCCATTATATGAATTGTCACTATTGTAGTAATTATTTGTCTTTTCTGCACCTCTCTTCTCCTTAAGTTTCTTTTCCAATATTAGATGTTCATGTATATTTAAATTAATGATAATGTAATTGTTTTTGTTTCTCATGTCAAGAAATGGTCACCTAACACAATAAGTGTAAACTATTCAGATTTAAGTTAGCTTGCATAATATGCCATCTGCTTTCAGTGTCATAATTAAAGAAAAATTTTTTAAAGAAAATAAAATGTCATCAGCAAGTCAACAAAAAACTAACAGTTTCCTCCAAATCCAGTGAAAGATGTTGGAATAACTATTTACTCCATGTAGCAAAAACAAAGAAAGAAAACATTTACTCTGGATATTCAGTTTATTTCCTGATTGTCCTTTGATATTGAAAATCTCTTCGGAGCTTCCTGGTGTGGGTGATATCTGTGACACAAACTGCTGCAAAAACTCCATATTCCATGTTTTACTTTTCAAGTTCATTTCTAATTACTATGTTAGTGAAGAAAATTCACAGAAAATAATTTCTTTACATTTCACTATTTTTGTTTTAGTCTCTACTTAAATGTAAATGTTGAAAACTTACTACCTTATAGGAAGGTTTAAGACAGACAATGAAAACTAATAATGCATTCAAAAGAAGTATTAAAATTTTGGGGAAGAAAATCTAAACACAGATTTGTATTATTTTAGATAGCTTGCTGTTGAGATGAGGCCAAAACATTAGCCTAGGAGGCCACCTCTCTGTTCCTAATTTTTATTCTCTACATCTCTCTCTCTCTCCCCCCCC
>NW_008824290.1:938946-943825 GCF_000699105.1 Pygoscelis adeliae | reverse complement strand
CCTTCCCTTCCCTTCCCTTCCCTTCCCTTCCCTTCCCTTCCCTTCCCTTCCTTCTCTTTTTCCTGTCTCTCTTAATTATACAGATTCTCAGTGAAACTGAACTTTGCTTGACTACTACAGAAAATTCCATCTGGATTTCCTTGGATCCTTTACCAGCCAGCTAGCCAGTAGTATTAATATATTAATTTTGTCATCTGTTTCTCTCCTACTCTGTTGTATGTGCTACACTATCTACCAGTTTTCTTCTAGATATTCTTCCAGGATAAAAAATCCCAAATTCTGTCACTGTTTCATTTTCCTCCCAAATTATACAACTTTCTCTTTGTAACACTCTTCATTATGACTCTTCACTAGCATGAGAGAAATATATTTTACCGATACCATTGCTTTGCAATGAAAGGCACCTTCTATACTTCACCAAGTCTGTATACTGCACATTTAATGTTTTTGCCAACCATTAAAGCAAATCATTGTCAGTTGTGGAAAAAAAAGACAAAGGCAGCAGCAGCAAATATATGAGAGATGGATATATGAGACATATGAAGATGGTAGAAATTATTTTCTTTTCAGTGTTTCCTACATCATTTTAAAAAATGAAGAATTGAAAGGAAGAGAGTCATCTATCATATTGCATGAAACAGCTATCAGAGGGTATATGGAGAAAGAAGGATTATGTTGATAATGGGAAAACAGCAGCCAACTGTTGAAATTTATAATAACCATGACCTAGCAATGAGCTGCATAGATGCTGGCTTTTCTGTCTCTCTGACAACTCATATAAATGTGATGTATTTTCCATCTAATTGTAGGGATCCAGCTGCTCAGGGCTCGTTGCAGGATGAACACTTGTATTTGGAATGAAAAGAGCCTAGCTGTAGAGAAGAGAAAGGAAGGTGAGACAAGGGTCAAATTTTGCGCCTGTGAGCAATAGTAACAGCCACTGGGAATGAGACTCGTTATCAAATCTCAATATAGAAAACATATAGAAGGCGTCTGGTATAAAAAAAAAACCAACCCTTATGGAATTACTGAATTACTGAATAGTTACTGAATTAGGTAATAAATATTCTATAGTACTACCTATTTTAAGAGATCAAGATTTTTGTTTTTAAAGGAATAAAATAAAAAACTGATGATCTTCAGAAAAAGAAAAGATAAGTGAGCTGGATAATCACCACCTTGTAATGCTTAAGTTATGTCCCTGTAAATCACAGAACAGAATGTTGAAAGACAAACAAACATGAGGTCATTGACACACTCATAAATTTATTCGGTGACATTATAGACATTTTGGCATGCATGTGCGGAAAGTAATCATGTCTTCTCTTTGCAAGGGGAAGATGAGCTAAGGAAGCTTCTGTCTGCATTGTCACATGGTGTATGGACACTTCAGTACCATAACAGATCCAACTGTCCTCTGTTCTTGAAGTGTGAGTGACTAACAAATACAGTATGCTAAAAGAAATAGGCAAGGATGTCTGACTTCATATCATGTTGGTCTCCCAATTAATTGAGCCAGAAAATGTAAAACCATTCCCCAACAAGGACAGTTGTCTAACTCCTATCTCAGCTATGGCAGGCGAAGAGGAAGAAAGGATGAAACTGTAAATTAAGGAGAAACCAAAATGCCTATGAACCTTCATTAAATGAGGAACAGTAGGAGACTGGATAAAGTGTTGGAGCTCAGAGACAATGAAGAAATTTGTTAATATATATCAGTTTTGGTTGCCTAGAAGAGATCTTTTGCTTGGTCGTGATGCTGTTGTTCTAAAGCACAGAAGAAATCTGATGTGGTAGAGGAACCATATATATGGGTTCATACGTGCTACAGCGATATCTGCTCCCCCATAAGACCAGAAATTATTCCATCTTTGAAACAGGCAAATATAAGCTGTTTAAAAAGGAGATCTTTCTGACAGATAGACTGGAGCTTTAATGGCTTTTTGGATATATGAGGAGCTCTGGTGCTGGAATGAAAAAAAGCCTTGATTGATCAAAACATTAAAAAAATTGCTGCAGGGAACAGTTTTATTTGAACTCAGAGTAAACGTGAGCTGATCAGTTTATCTTTCCACTCCTAACAACACCAATTTTTATATATTCATATCAATGGCAACAATTCTGAAGTTGTTCTTTTCGGTTTAATAAAAATAATAAACTCTGATCAACAAAATTAAACTAAACACTCAGAAGTGCTTTATGAGTGATTGAGTTGATCTTGGAGGTCCCATTACCAAGTAAGAAAGTTTTATTGGAAATAAATGTTGATTACCTTAGTCATTCCTCACAATTTTTTTTTCTAACCTGATAAACTATAGACTGGTCCCACAGAGAAACAGATCCAGTCATCAGTGTGGTCAGGCTAGAAAATCCTGTGATTACAGAATGAGTTTCTTTTGTGAATGTTGTGGTCTTGTGTTATGTGTCCTGTGTTATGCAGAAATTTGGAACTGATGAGCAGAAGTTGTCTTTTTGGTGGCTTAAAAAAGGTTATGAATAGGATTCATGTATAAAACACTTGACTAGGCAATTTAAATGTTCCTAATTCATCCAATAAGCCAAAGCTATCTGTGGAAAACTTGCACCCATTCACCTGATGATATCCTGAAGTATAACATGTCGTGTCTTTCTCATAACAGAGTTTTAACTCTTCAAAATAGCTATATATATGTGTGTGTATATATATATATCAAAATAGACTATCCACAGCTGGTGCAGTCTGGGTTCTTCAGGGACTTGGAGTGATAAAGATCTTTCCCCCATCTTTGTTCTTTCTGATATTTGGTTCAGGATATTTTTATGATAGTGCTGAAATAACTGGGGATACTGCCCCATCAAGGAGAACAAAATACATACAGCCTGTAAAGCCACAGTTCTAGCTCTGTCAAAGGGTCTTTAATTTTCAGTCTCTTCAATGAGCTTTTAAACGGGATATCCAGCACAGTGTACTAAAAATAGAAATGAACAGTTCTTGTTAATTGTTTTTCACCTGAAAGATGTGAAACATTTTTAGTTATTTTGGGCATCTCTGCTGTTTCTATTTCATTCCAGCAATTACAAGCAAGTAGGCATCCTGTACTCAGATTAAGTCTAATAATAAATCTGTTCCAACTTCATAAACCAAGTTTTCCTTCTATTTTTTTCCTTTCTCTTTATCAATAAGCAGCATCTGTCCCCTCAAAATTCCCAACTGCACTGCTGCCTCATCACACTAAATATAATTTTCAGTGCCTCTGAAAATATGATAGTAGCAGCTTTTTAGTAACAACTATACCGGTATCAGGATCTGTAGAAGTCAAACAATATTATCAGTGATTGGTGTTTTATAGAGTTCCTGCCACTTAGATTTCTCTATGTGATCAGAAAAGGCTTGCCTCCCTGTGGGGAAAAGGTTTACTTGAAAGGAATCAAAATTCTGAGGTGGAACCGGAGAAGTAGAAACACAATACTAAAAAAGTGTCTTAAGCCAGCTTTTCCTCATTTATATGAATGATACTGTTGGGGAAGTTGAATCATAGAAGCTATAATACTATTGTATATAAGGACAACAAACCAAGCACTTCGTTCTTTCAAGCATTTGTGACAGATTCCAAAGACCAAGGTATTGGAGTTCTTGTCTCACAATATTTATTCTTTGCTATTTTGTATGTCCACATTTCAGATGATTATCCTGAAATGATGAATCATAGTTTGGAATCCCCCTCATTTTATGAATGTTATTTGAAAGGGAAAGCACAAAGTGTTGTCCGTGTTATCAGTACCAACTGACACAAGGAAGGCAGTCATCCTTCAGTGGTAACAAATATCTATTTTAGAAAGCAGTAATAGTCATTTGCTTACTAGGATGGCCTATAATGTAGTTTTTTGTACCTTGGAACAGCAAATGCTAATATTATGACAAGAAATTGAATTTGTAATTCATACGCTGTACAGGATCACACAAAAAAATAAAACCTGAAAAAATCAATATTGCATTGCCCAAAGGCACTGATGAATATATTACCTCTGCTAGAGGTAGGTAGGAAAAAAAAATAAAAAGAGACTTTACAGGGCAACATCAGTGCTTATTAGTTTACCTGATTGAATTTCTGAGGCTGAGAACATGACTATGTGCAGGAGTGAGATACCTGAAAACCCATGGGAAAAAAGAATAGAATGGAGAAGTTGGCCAAAATAGATTTTCAAAGTTAAGTTAATAAGACTTTGAAATTTCACATAGAAAAAACGAAAACAGAAAAGGGCCTCAGAAATTTTTCTTTTGGTCAGCTAAATCGGTAATTAACTTTAATAGGTTCAGGCAGTAAATATACTAGTCATCACTGAAAACCTAGCATGAACATAATGCAATATTTAAACAAATTTAAAATACTGGTACAATCCAGCATAAAGCAACTGCTTTAAGAATGTGTAGCATTAATCTGGAGTGAGATTATTGCATTTTTCTTTGCCCATTTTAACTTGTGAAATGTAAGAAAAGAATGTTAGAATCATAGAATAGTATCATAGAATCATGAAGGTTGGAAAGAACCTCTAAGATCGAGTCCAACCGTCAACCCAACACCACCATGCCCACTAAACCATGTCCCTAAGCACCTCATCTACACCTCTTTTAAATACTTCCAGGGATGGGGACTCAACCACTTCCCTGGGCAGCCTGGTCCAATGTTTAACCACTCTTTCAGAAAAGAAATTTTTCCTCATGTCCAATCTAAACCTCCCCTGGTGCAACTTGAGGCCATTTCCTCTCGTCCTATCGCTTGTTACTTGGGAGAAGAGACCGACACCCACCTCGCTACAACCTCCTTTCAGGTAGTTGCAGAGAGCGATGAGGTCTCCCCTCAGCTTCCTTTTCTCCAGGCTAAACAACCCCAGTTCCCTC
>NW_008824290.1:932295-935717 GCF_000699105.1 Pygoscelis adeliae | reverse complement strand
TCTGTCGCCAGCAGGCCCGGTGCCATGTAAACCTCCCCATGATCAAAAAAGCCTAAATTCCTCTGATGGAGGAATTTTTTCATAAACCATTGGATCTCCACAGTTTCAATAGAAGGTGGGTGAGGCACATATGAGGAAATGAAATTTCACTCAGCTCCTGAGCCACGTGTTGTTCAGGTGTGTTTTCCTGTTCCCTTCAGTATTCTTCCCTGCTACTGTAGGGATTGAGGAAAACACTACCTATGCTCCTGATCCTTCAGCCTATCGCCCCAGTGCCCTGAAGTCCCTTTTGATCGCTTCAGGACTTCTCTCTGGAACCTCATCACTGCCAGCCTGTAGTATGGATGCAGCATGGATTTGATGCAGTATGGATTTTCTGCTCAATAGCTTGTTGTCTAGCTGCCTGTAAATCACAAAGTCCCAATTACTTAAGTTACACAGCTAAAGTAATTACCATCATATTCTTTAGACCTATATAACATTCCTTAATTCTGCATACACTCTAGTAGCAGATAGAAAATGACAAAGGAATTTCCACAGTCCATTGTGTGTCTGGCTGGTTTTGTATTTCAAGTTTTTCTTCCACTTTCCGAACTCTGATTTTGATATTTATTATACCTTCCTATTTGCATAGCATCAGATTTCCATCTAGTTTTGAAAAGATGAAAACAATGCCCAGTCCTTTTCATTGCTTACCAGTTAAATGACATAAATTCAACTTGATTTAATAACATTTTGGCTTTATCTTTAAAATTTACCAATAAACCTTACTGTTTACTCTAAATTCTACTGGAATTGTAAGTTCAGATTGTTACCTCTGTGGAATCCAATTCAAATGCCATGCCCTAGAAAGGTCTGGAGTCATTTCCTCCACTGAGACCCCCCCCCTCAGAAAATGTAATTTTAATCATTATGTCCAGACTTGCCTCCGGCTCTTTTTTAATGATTCATTCTTCAAAAAAATCAGAGACTTCATACAACTTTTAATGTTATGGTTTTGTAACCCTAATTAACAATTAAAAATTTCTTATTACACTCTCAAAGTTCCTCCACAGAAGTAAATAGGCTAGACTTGGAACTTCTACAGTGATATAAAACCAATGCCATTTTACTCTTTTCTCTGGTGTAAAATCTCTGCAAGAAAGTGCACAAAATTCACATCTCGGGAGATGGACACTGAATATAGTGGAAAGGTGAATACCATGGGAACAGTTTGCCTTAGGTGTTTGTTTTGAGACATTAGGGAAAGCTTTGATATATTACATTATGGTAATTATTATATACATATGATCACAATTAATTTTTTTCTCATTGACCTCAATTATGAGTTCTGAGTAGCAAAAAGCTTGAATTGAATCAGATCTTTCCTCATATGTGCCTCACCCACCTTCTATTGAAACTGTGGAGATCCAATGGTTTATGAAAAAGGTTTTCCTGTGTCACAACTGTCTTGGGGAATAAGATAAAAACAAATCTATTTTAATTTTTGTCCGCAAAATTCACAAAATTTTTCTTTGATCTCTGTCACCAAATGTAATCTCCACATATGTGATACTTCAAAGACTCTTTCCTTCTGCAATATTTTACCTCAAACTGAGGCTCTTCTTAAATGAATGACACTTTGGTTAGAACTGTGAAAAAAATATATTGTTTACAATGGAACACATTTCAGGAAATAATTTTTCTTTTACAGAAATTTTAGTTGTAAGTCTACTACCTTGCAATTTAAAAAAGGATATTTAAAGAAAATTGAGTCTGTATATCAAAATATAGGCTTTGTCAGGTTTTCAGAATAAATACTTTCGTTCACCTCTACTTTTGTGTTTCATACTAGTGATCTCCAGGACAAAGGAGTTTCAATCATTCTAGCTATTCTGTCCAAATATTCTGAAAAAAGATCACTGTGTTACGTTGAAAATAATATCACACTGGGATCAGTGCGGTCCATTATCAAATGCATTGGATATTATCACAAAAGAAATTATGTGTAATATTTTCTACCTTTCTTACAATTACTTCTTTGGCAAATTATTTCAACTTAAAACAGTCCCCTAAAAGAGAACTTTCAATATTTCATTGGACAGCTGTAATTGTGAGTTTTCCAAAAAGTACCCTGACAGTGAATATCCAGTGTGATATTTGTAGTTTTCTCATCGACATTTCCAAAGAAAACAACATCTCTCTCAGACAAAACATTGACATCTTGTAAGGATGTAGGAGAAATCCACCGCTAGTATCTTGCATGAGTGAAAACTAGTTCAAGCTTCCTTTCCACGTAAGGGCTGGCAAAAAGCAGCACAATCCCTTCTTTATTAGTAGTAATATATGTTGTGCTTATTTTGTTATTCATTAAAGGAGCAGACATAGGGTTGACATTCTCTCACCTAACCTTTATCATTCAGCAGTTGAATGCCTAGTCTCAAGAGGCAGGCTAGCTAACTAATTAAGGTTCATCCTATATTAAGATACAATAGATTCCTCCTTGGAGTTGCTTATCTATTAGCTTTGATGTACTAAAGTAGGCAATATGAATCACAGCCACAGTACAGGCTTATCTATGTGAAATTTCTAGTCTCCCTTGAGTGGAGTTCATGCTGCTCTGTGTGCTGTAAAAATACTTCCAGTCCCCAGGTTATATTGCATCCATTCTTGCTGCTCTTCTTAGTTGTATTTTTGATTTGTAATACAGAAAATAGTAATAAGCATATCAATCTTTAAAAGTTTTTATCCTTTTTCTTTAATACAACTTTTTTGTCAACTTCCAAGCATTTTGCTTGTTCCTTATTGCCATAAGGACAGCTTAAATAAATTTATTTCTATTTTATTCTCTCTTTAGCACCTGAAAACCTGGTGTTAAAAGACAACATATACTGTCACTCTAAATCTTGTAGTGCAGATATATTTTTTGCTGAACTCTATGAGTAATTTTGCCTTATAAATTAAACGGAAAACATCTGAATTTTGCACCTGAAATTTTGTGCAAATGGAAAACGTGAATTTTGATCTGTTTCAAATATATTTTAGTTACATTTTAAAAGACAAAGAAGTTAAAACCTGGATTACAAGATTTCAATATCAAGAAAAACTAATGAGGCTCCTCTCCATATATTTGCCTTGTTCCAAGGAATTTCTTGCCCTTGTTCAGAAGGACACTTGGCTTGCACCTAAACTCAACAGATAACCTTGTCTCTCTTTGAGGCCCACTAAGTGAAATGTGCACCTCTCTCCCTCAGAGAATTTTTTCAGATTTAGAATCATGGAATAAAAGAATCATTAAGGTTGGAAAAGATCTCTAAGATCATCAAGTCCAACCATCAACCCAACACCACCATGCCCACTAAACCATGTCCCTAAGCGCCTCATCTACACGTCTTTTAAATACTTCCAGGGATGGGGACTCAACCACTTCCCTGGGCAGCCTG
>NW_008824290.1:931829-932263 GCF_000699105.1 Pygoscelis adeliae | reverse complement strand
AATTTTTCCTAATAGCCAATCTAAACCTCCCCTGGCGCAACCTGAGGCCATTTCCTCTTGTCCTGTCGCTTGTTACTTGGGAGAAGAGACCAACATCCACCTCGCTACAGCCTCCTTTCAGGTAGTCGTAGAGAACGATGAGGTCTCCCCTGAGCCTCCTTTTCTCCAGGCTAAACAATCCCAGTTCCCTCAGCCGATCCTCATAAGACTTGTTCTCCAGACCCTTCACCAGCTTTGTTGCTCTTCTCTGGACACACTCCAGCACCTCGACGTCCTTCTTGTAGTGAGGGGCCCAAAACTGAACACAGTATTCAAGCCTGTGCGGCCTCACTGGTGCTGAGTAGAGGGGCACGATCACTTCCCTCCTCCTGCTGGCCACACGATTTCTGATACAGGCCAGGATGCCGTTGGCCTTCTTGGCCACCTGGGCACAC
>NW_008824290.1:931154-931399 GCF_000699105.1 Pygoscelis adeliae | reverse complement strand
ACCACAACTCTCTGGGCCCGGCCGTCCAGCCAGTTTTTGACCCAGCGCAGAGTACACCTGTCTAAGCCGTGAGCTGCCAGCTTCTTGAGGAGAATGCTGTGGGAGACGGTGTCAAAGGCCTTACTGAAGTCCAGGTAGACCACATCCACAGCCTTTCCCTCATCCACTAGGCAGGTCACCTGGTCATAGAAGGAGATCAGGTTGCTCAAGCAGGACCTGCCTTTCATGAACCTGTACTGGCTGGG
>NW_008824290.1:901907-931101 GCF_000699105.1 Pygoscelis adeliae | reverse complement strand
CTTGTGAGCATCCAGGTGGCATAGCAGGTCGTTGACCGCTTCCTCTTGGATTATTGGGGGTTTATCCTGCTCACCATTCCTGTTTTCCAGCTCAGGGGGCTGAGGCCATCTGTACAGTATTCTGTAGAGCTTGTGTGTATAATCATCCTTGGGTAGGAGCAGACCCTGACAGCCAAGCTAGGAATGTGATAGGGCCCGAAATCCTTGGAAAGGACTGGTTATACCTACCCCATACAGAAGTTAAACCAGGTTTCCTCCTCCTGTTTTCCAGCTCAGGGGGCTGAGGCCATCTGTACAGTATTCTGTAGAGCTTGTGTGTATAATCATCCTTGGGTAGGAGCAGACCCTGACAGCCAAGCTAGGAATGTGATAGGGCCCGAAATCCTTGGAAAGGACTGGTTATACCTACCCCATACAGAAGTTAAACCAGGTTTCCTCCCGATCAGTGTGACAGTCCTGTCAGCCTAAGTTGACTTGCCTTTGTATATGTAGATTTTCAGTTCAAAGTGACTGAAATAATGTGAGGTTTGTTTTACTTCTTGCTAGTTGCTTTTATGGTGTGTTGCATTTTGCAGGGGATGACAGGATATTTGAAGTTAAAGAGATGACTGAGAAAATGACAGAAGTAGCCTAAAGACTAGCTGGGATACGGGATCTCTTCAGTTTTCCTGAAAGAGAATCTCTGGGCAGGACAGATTCAAAATCTTTGCAATCAGATAGTGTTGATAAGTCTGCACTTGTCTCTGCAACCCAGTATTGTAGAAGGAAGATTATCACTTGACTTCCAGAAAACAAAATCATGCAGCTTGATAGTGCCGCTTCTGGAAAGTGGAAGACAGAAATCTGGATCTCTTTCAAAAAAAAAAGAAATGTCTTCTCATTTTCTGAACATATTCTCTGTAACCACTACCTCCTTACAACAAGAGAGGATATGCATGCACGTCACTTGAGCAGTCTGAATGTTGAACAGTGGGACAATGTGACTCCCAGTATTACACTCAGAGTCTTGTTATTGGGTAAAGGGAACATGCCATAGATACAGAGCCAAGAATTTGTCATTAGCTGAATTAAAATCTTTAAAAATCTTATCAGAATGCAACACTTATTAGTTAAGTTACAATATTGCTAACTCTCATAATCCAAATTATAGCAAAAAAAGCCTCATTAATAATTGTTATTCAAGAAAAGATATTAATATCCTTGCCTTTTCCCCAGTATTGTGTTCACACTTTCAGCATTCCTAATGTGGAAGGCACTAGTTTTTCTCAAGCAGGAAGATGGTGAGTTGTCCCAGTGGTTTCTATCATCTTAAGGAGGAGTTCAGCACCAGTGATGGGAATCCTTTCCTCCTTGGCCCTGGGGACTGCTTTGGCTTGTTTCTAAATGTTTGCTCGCCCCAGGCTGCTGCCTTTGGGCTGCTGCCAGCTGAGTGTCAGCGTGGCCCCACAGCCTCCACCAGGTTCAGCCCCTCCAGGGGGTCTTGTTTGTTGGGCAGCAACTCCTTGGGTTTGCCAGACCCTTCCCACGGAGGCACTGGCAGAGCTCAAACTCAGGCAGGAGTCCAGCAGCACTGGTTTAACTGTGCTTAATCCATTGGGGAGCTGAATTCTGGGGTAAAGTGATCTCTTGGATTCTTACTGGGCTAAAGTATAAGGTAGGCAAATACCTTCTGCAATAAGAATTGAGACACTTCTGACAAATCAAAGAAATTTCAAGAACTGGAATCTTATGCTTAAAAAGTTGCAATGCCTTGGGAATCCAGTCTGTGTGACACTTCTACAATTAAGCGACACACTGAAGTTAGCAGAACTGTGAATTTTCAGTTAGGCATCTAAAATTTTAATTCTCACTCTACTCTCCTAAATATAACCATTGGATCTAGTCATAGTTTCCCTGTTGAGCTAGGATTTTCAGATCAGAATGGTTAAATTAAGAACAGATGGAAAAGGGTGCATTTGTTTGTTCAGTGATCACTCAAAGACAAATACAATAGCATTGGGTGTGACGGAAGGTGCTAACTAGCTAATTGTGATTCTGATGATGGTTTTGGCACATTCAGAATTGTATAAGCAAGTAATTGACTTTGTACTGTATATTATTGCTTTTATCATCAGCACATCAAAGAGACATATAAATTGTCCAGCTGTCTCTATAATATTCCCAAGTGTGTCTTTAATAAGGGAAACTGTTCATGTTTTTTATTTTATTTGCTTCTACTATTGCTTAATTACAGTCCTTATCATTTTCATTTAAAACCTCATGATCCAGAGCTCAAAAATGAACAACTGGAAGTTAAATTTAGCAACAATTGTGTAAAATAATAAAGCAGGTAAACTTCTGCTGTTGCAACTTTCATCTGTCACACTTTCGGTGAATATACTGACTCTACAATTACTGATGTGTTAAAAACTGAAAAAAAGCATACCTAGCTTATCCTATGAATAGCTAATCAGATGCTAATGTGATCAGTCAGACCCTCAAATCTGCAGATGTCCTCCTTTATTTCTGCAGTACATGCTATCAGGTTTTAATTTTGTGGTGCTAAATGCACAGGAAATGAACAGGAGTTTAAGAGGAAATTACTTTCCCCTTCAGTCCCCATCGGTATATAATTCAGTTTATTGTTAAAAGCAGTTTGCATATAACAATAACCTTAAAGCTTACTTAAATTTTGCTGTTATGTAGGTGAAACAAGATTACATTGACCCTAACTCTTGCTTCAAACAATAACATGTCTATTATGAATGCAACATGAGAAGAATCTTGTACATCAGATCTTCCACTACAGAAAGATGGAATATGTCACAGGCTTGGTACAACGCTGCAAGAAAGCCAGCTCATGACATCCTCAGAAAACTTTGTAATTCTGTATGACTCAAACTTGAATTTGGAAATTAAAGTGGCAGAGAACAAACTTTGAAGTTGTACCACAATATCCCTTCTCATACAATTTATCCTAAGTAAATTGTATTAGCAGCTGAACATGTATATTTGTGTTATTCCACTTTCACATGTCCTTTTCTATAGGCAGAGGAGCACATTACTGCTACCATTGTGACTTCAGCTGCTCATGACCATTCATTTCCTCCTGACCGAGGTTATCAGTCCTCTTACCTCCACTGGTTGCAAGATCACTCCTAACCCATTTTGGTTGATATGAACTGTTATGAACATTTCATATAGCAAGTCTCTGCCAAGACAGTAGTTCTAAGAAATCAGTTTACCTTTGTGGGTTAAGCCTAGAGTAATAACCACCTCAACCAAGTGTAGGTCAATATGTGCAGAGAACCTTAATTGGCAGAGAGAAAAAACATTACAGCAGATAATGCACTTGATATGTTGACCTTTTTATTTGGAAAATATAGCCATAAAATCATGTAGATAGATTTCCTGTGTAAGGCAGGTCACAGAATTTAATTCAGTAATTCCTACATCAAGACAATGAGACAGTCATGACTGTGAGGTTTACCAGAGTTCCTGTTGCTGTTGGGAGAAGAGGATTATTTTTGAAATATTGTGTGCATAGATCACAAAATATCTGTGTCTAAGTAATGCCTGCATTTTAATTAAAACTCAGATACTGAGCTTTATGTGTGACATAATCTGTTACAGATTACATGGTTTCCCATCCTTGATCAAGTAACTAGTCCTATTTATTAGAATCTGTAGCTTCAGCCTTGTAATTTCATAACTTCTTCATACTCTTAGATGTAAGGGTGCAAGATTTTCCAGGAATCTGAGTCAGACTTCTCGGTTCTCCACAAAAAGAGCTTCCATTTGATAAGTCTCTTGCTGTTTATATAGTAATAAAATTGGGCTGAAACACAGAAATTTCTTTGAGAGTGCATGAAGCAACAACTTTCTGAGTATCAGCATGTGCCATGATAGTCTATGGAGACTAGCCAATGGGGTCTTGAGAGCTATCCATCTGGTTTCTGGAAGTGAGAAGTGCCAGCATTGCAGACACCTAAAGCTAGGCAAGATGACCCCCTCTCTTACATCTAAACTACAGACATTTACTATCCACACTATGTAAGTCTGAGAAATACTATTCCTGATTTACTATGTCACTTACTATGTCACATGAGAAAGCAGTGTCAGCAGAAGTCCTTTCTAAGGATATATTTATTATAAAAATATATTTCCGTGCTTATGGAAAATAAATTTCTTTCCTTTTAACACTCACAGAAACAGTTTCACTATAATTGGTAAAAAGTATAGCATGATCAGAGTAAAGTGTGGAAGAGGCAAGAGAGATCAATTACATAATTATTAAACAGAAACTGTAAAATGTCACAGCCTACACAGGTTCTCCCCATTTCCTGAGGAATCACTTTCTACGATTCCCCTGGCTGTATTGACTAAATCTCCATTGATCACAATGCTAGCCGAGACAAGTAACTCATACATAAATCACATTCCAGACACCTCACAATAGGCAAGGTGAAATCCACCCAGACCACACATTCTCACAGCTCTAGAGTGGTACTTGTATAACTGGTTCTTTCCACTTTCTTCTGAAACTAAGTACACAGATGATCTGTTTGCCATACTTAGTTATGATTTCTCTCCTCTTCTTCAATACCTAGTCTTCTTCCCCACCTCTACCTGTGCTACTTATAGATGACCAATCTAACCTGTTAGTTGGAAAGGTCCTATGAAGGTCAACAACCTCCTGCACAAAGAAGGGGTAACTCCTAGGGCTATGTGAAGTGCAGTTCAGAATACACCCAAGGATGAAGATTCTGGAGCCTATCTGGGCAACAGGGTTTAAACTATCTCATTGTAAAGAATTCAGTTGGATTTTTTTTTAATTTCCCCAGCTTGTGACAAATGCCTCTTGTTCTTTCCTTGTATATCTCTGAGCAATATTTTGTTCTATTTTTCTCTATACCTTCCCTTTTGGTAATGGAAGACAGCAGTTAGGTCCTCCTCCCTAAACATTCTCTTCTCCAAGGTACACAAACCTTCAGCACCTCCTCATGTTATGTGTGCCAGTCCTCTGAGCACCTTAGTGGTCTTTTGCTGGATTTTATCCAGATTATTGACATGCCTTTAATACAAGTAGCTAAAACTGGACACAGTATTACAGATATACCCACATGAAAGCTAAGTAGCGGGAACTGGTTACTTCCCTTGATCTACAGCTATACTTTTGCTAATTCAGCCCAGTAATTAGTGAGTTTTCACTTGCCTAAGGGTACCCTGCTAATGCACATTCAACTCCTCCAGTCCTTCCCTGCAAGGCTGTGAAACAACCAGTCAGTTCCCAGTCCATACTGATGCGTAGGGCTCTTTCACCCCAGGTGCAGGGCTTCGCATTTGTCTCTGTTAAAACTTCCTCAGTTTCCAATGGCTCATTCCTTCAGTTTTTTTGAGTCCCTCTGAATGGAAACCCTCCCTCCCACTAACAACCACTTTCCATAATGGTGTTCACAATAGTGATGAGGGTTAATTCTCTTCCTGTCATTGATTAAGATCTTAAGTCAATACTTATGGAATGTCAACCGTGACCAGATGCCGGTTAGATGCCTTTTAAGCCTGTTGGATAAACCATTTTTTACCCACCTTGCAATCCACAGAGCCTGTTCATGTCTCACCACTTTGACTTCCAGATTGCTATTGGAGATCATTTAAAAGAAATGTTACTAAAGTCAAGGTAAACATCTACTCTCATCCACAGAGCCAGTCATTTCACAACAGAAACTGATTAAGCAGTCAAGGACAATTTGCTTTTGGTAAATTCTTGCTGGCTGTTCCTAGCCACCTTGTCCTTCCTGTTCTTGGAAATAGCTTCTAGAACAACTTGCTCCATAATATTCCTAGAGACTATGCAAGCCTGACCACTGTAGTTCCCTGTATCTTTCTTGACTTTTAAAATGGGAACAGCATAAGAAGCTAATGAACAAATTTGATTTTTCACTTAGTGCTCCATTCTGTTGGAAGACATTTCTGAACCTGATTGCCCATCAGATGTGAACAATAATTTTCTGAATGATTTTCTGTTTTGGTTTGTTTTCTCAAATGGAGAAGGTGTTTCTGTAAAATCAAAATATCTCATGGAAATATAAAAATGTAATTAAATTGCATCAGATATACAACAAAACAAGTTGAAATCTTTCAGTTTGGATGAAGTCACCATTAAAGAATGTGTGCTGTATGTCATCACAGAACTAAAGTTTGTGTACTTATGTTCCTGCTTTTCTGTTGTAACTGTAACATACTTTAAGATTCTTCTGAACTGACAAAATTTAAGAAGCCAGTGTACAATGCAGGCTAAAGGTAGGAGAAGGATGGAATTCCCTTTCAGTATGAAACAAACAATATTCTAATTCCATTTTGATAAAAATTTGTACAATTAATGGATTTTTTTTTTCCAGGGTGGAAGGAAAATAATCATTTGGTTCACCAATTTTTGTTTCCATTACTAAAGATGAAATTTGTCAGCTAACAGAAAGAACAAGATTATTTTTCTTCATTATTTTCAATGGTTATAGCATATGTTCCCTGTTCAGTGTCCTGTTGTCTGGAAACTGGAGTTTACACGTAAGATGCCCCCTTTTTTCCCTAAGCAAAAATATATCAGGTAGGGCTTGGGCAGAATAAAATATGCACTGCATTTTGAGGTACAGAAATGTACAGCCTGAACTACCTACTGTCATGATAAAGATGGTGAGCTAATAAGAAAATGCATATAACGGTTCATGAAACAGTTTTAAAATACAACTTTTTCAGGACACCTGAAAAGATGAAATAATCTGACACTGATGGAAAGATCTGAAATAAAAAATCACCTTTATTCTCCCAGTGGCACTTTTTCATTCATAAACAAATTTCAGATTTTAAAGTGTATCTCTATGCAGAAGGACCTTTCATAGAAAATTACTAAAAAGTCTGTGGAGCAAGGTAACTCAGTTTTATAGTTTACCAGGCTATATGAAAAATCAAACCAAACCAAAAACCTTCTGGTCTTCCAGAGGAAATTGCTCTTCACTTAGTGCAGTTTTGGGGTAGCATTCATCCTGTGACTGCAGTTCCCTGAATATTGAGCTACATATGACCGATGCATAAGTGCAGGAGACATTGGCTGCCTAGGTAAGAAAAGGCTTTTGTCCCTCCCTGTCTAACAGTTTATCCTGACTTTGATACACAAGTAAAAGTAGAAAGTAATTAAATAACATTCCTCTTTCCATTGCCCACAGAAAAGATGCATTGGAATTTCCTTCATTCATGCTGGTGAGTTTCATAACCTATTAGGTTTAGAGTTAACAGCTCTCAGAAATTAAAGGAACTTGTGCAAGTGTAAGAGAAAGAAGGAGAGTAGTGTACATGTTAATAAAACATCAGTGTGGTCTGCATCATTAAAGTAACAGTTTTAGCCTTCTTGGTACACAGATTACTGTTTGAACAAAGAAAAGAACTTTTCTGAAGTTCAAAAATAAAAGCTATTGGGAACACATTGGAGGGAAGAGGTATTGTAACAATTAGAAAGGTGTTGCTCATGATGTGAATGCAACAAGTGTCTCATTTGTTTACAGTGTGATGTTAGGTCTCATTTTCAATGACAGGTGACTCTGCATGCACAGTGGTAGGTGTATAACTGGACAGCACATGAATTAGTTCCATTTGTGCTGGGTGTATCAACTGCATTTCTGAGAATAAGTATAACTGCATTTCAAGCAATGCATCTCATTGCAGGCTTCTAAATGTGTTGCAAAGCTCTTTCTAAGTAACAGCAAAAAGCCTTGAGTCACTCTTGATGCTCAAGAAATGAGTTGTGCAATGCAAACTCAACATATGCATCAAGAAAATATACAGCATAAAGTAAAACTGAAGTGAATATTGTAAAGTTTGTGTTCTAGGGGAAGATATGAACTTTCTTGAAGCTGATTCAAAAAACTCTCACCTAGCTCACTAGACTTCATGGATCATTAATATTCCTTGAGACTTACACAGATATTCTGCACAAATTTTTATTTTCTCCTCAGACAAATAACACAAAATAAAACAATAATTATGAACATAAACATGTTTTAAAAGTTAGATCAATACTTTTCATGAAAATGATGAATTAATCCATTGTGCCCATGTTCATGGACTGCTCAGTAACAAATTAAAGTTGATTTTGTGTAGGTAGACACCATTAAATTTTATTTTGTCTATCAGCCTTGTAAGTAGTTTACAAGAAGTTTACACCTGCCATGTAATATTAGGACTCAGCCAGTTACAATACTGACTGAGGCTGAATTTGTTAATAAATCATAGATCCATCTATCGACTTTGTTCTTCATACTTTTACAATATTTTATGTTCCTAACATTTTTAAACAAAACAATTGAAATATAAATATGTTTGCAACTATTTTAGGTTGGGGATATTGATTGACCCACACAAAGTTTGAAACAGATTGGCTTGTGACAGTTTATCAAACTGAAGTGCTTCTTTCTGTGGCCACCACTTTATGTCCCATCACTCACAGCTTTAATTTCAAACAAACAAAAGAAAATTCCCCAGACCTTTGATGAAAAAAAAAATCCATGGAAAAGCCAGGTGAGTGCAACTACTGTCAGTGTGAGTATTCAGAACATCTGCAACAGAAGATCTGAAAGACATGAACAGTCATACACATACAAAGAGAAATTACAAATATTGTCAGTGAACGTATAAGCAAAACCTGAGAGGTTTTCAGGGCATAAGTGAGGATTTTTAGTCTAGAAAAGTAGGCCATGATGGTTTTATTCTTACTGATTGTCTAATTATTTCGTTTCCAATGGAGATTTTATTGTTGGAATGGTCTCTTCTCACCTGTCAGGCAGGTGACACAAGTATGTTGGTGTTATGGATACAAAGACCATGAAACACTTCATTAAATTGTTCCAGAGTAGAGTGGTTAATTTTTCCTTATTAATAAGTCGGTGGTGAACATAAGCAAAGAGACAGTGTACTCAAGTGAGCAGCTTGAGTATGTCAACAGAAATGCTAGATATGGGAATTCTGAGAAAAATTAAAAAGAGGGAATATGAGAAGTTTGCTTCTTTGGTACAACTCCATATGCAGTATTGTGATGATTAGCAATGGAACAATAATTGTAGCTGATAAAAGATTATCAATCAGTTGATAATGTGTTATTCAATCAGTTTTGGGCTCTCTTGTAGAGGAAAATTGTTTCAAAACAGAAGCAAGGCCAGCAGAAGGTCCCCAGGATGAGAATGGGACTGGAGCACGGTGCACGGAGAAACTGAGAACTGGATTGGTTCAGGTTTAAGAAGAGGGGGCTAAAGGAGAGCTTTAATTGATGTCTTCAGCTATCTGCTGGGCTATTAAAAAGAAGATAGACTCTTCCTAGAGGTGAAAAGAAAAAGGACACGAGGCAACTCACACAAACTGCAGAAAGGAAATCCTAACTAGATACAGAGAAAAACTTGACAGGTGGTTTAAGCTTGCCCAGAGAGGTGGTGAAATCTCTATCCTTGGAGGTATTCAGAACTCAACTGCACAAAGCCTTCAGCAACCTGATGGAACTAGAGTCAGATCTGAGTTTGAAATTGGCCTTATTTTGAGCAGGGATTTGCACCAGGTTATCACCAAGGTCTCTTCCAATTTTAATTGGTCTAAAATTATTTTTTCTTGCTTGAAGCTATAACATACTTTTTCTTTTATGAAGCATATGCATGGCTTTACTCATAGGAAAGATTTTTCAGGTAGAAAGAATGCATATAGACACTGTAGAACATATTAGATGAAAAGGAGGCCTGGATAACCAGGCTTCAGTAAATGCTGTTTGCTCTGATTCCATGAAGAAAGGAACCACGTATCAAGAGCAAACAATCAAAGCAGTAACTGAAAATTTAGTGAGAAATCAAAACTACAATGTTGTGTTCTACCTCACTGTAGACAGGCAAAAATAAATGGACTCTGAGTAACCAAAAAAAAAAGGATAAGCATAACTCCAAGTCACTATAAAGTAAAGTCACTGTAAGTTCTGACAATGATGTTTACAGGAAACGTATCAGTTCCAAAAATGCAGATAATAATCCAGGAGAAATAGGGAATACCTGTAAAAAGTTGTCTGTGAAGAGTTGCAATTAGTAAGCAATTTCTCTGTCTTTAGTTTGACCCATGAATTTTGTCATCTTAGTTTCTCCCCAAGTCCTGCTGAGGGAGGAGAGTGAGTGAGCAGCTGGGTGGGAACAGGAAAGCAGCCACTGTGTCCATCAGCCCAGGGCAGAGACTCCCTGTACTCTGAACTGCTTTTAGTTAAACCTAGCAGCTCTAGTGATAAAGGGGTTGGAATTATTCATTTAGAAGTACAGTTTACTGATATCTTGTGGGATGATTGGTGTGGCAGAAATGTTAACACCATGTCCGAGGAAAAAGGGAAGGAACTTATCTCTATAAAAATAGCATAATCTGTTTCCAAGTAACAATTTCTGAGTATTTAGGGCTAAATGTTCTAACAGATAAAGCAGAAGATGGATCAGTAGTAATTCTTTAAAGAAAGAAATCTCATATGAGCTTAGACCTGCAGTTACTTAGGGTATTTAGGACTTCCTGTGTATGTACAGGAGGAAGTAAAGCTGTAGTATCTTTGATGACTGAATGGTTGTTAAAAACCAAAAGGTCCTTCTGCCAGTTGCTTGTCATGCTCAAAATCTTAAATGGCAATTTCTTAACTCACAACTAGTTGTATTCAACATGAGGAGGGAATTTGACATTTGATCTTCTTTAAATTAATCACAGAAGAAAAAAATAATGATAGCTCAAGTTTAAGTAATCATTATTCATGTACATTTTCTGCATGCAAAAATAGTGAAATTCAAACTAAAATAAGTTTGGGAAATTACATTGCAAGTTTGGAAGATAAATGTACGAGAAATTACATTGTTAGAATTGGGAAAGCATTTTTCATTAAGAAGTTAGAAGAATACAAAATCAACATGACATACTATAAATTAACTGCAAACTACCAAACCGATATGTCTCAATGAATTTATCAAACAAGGAATTGCCCATAACTCTTTTTTTTTTTTCCTTAACATTTTAATGATGAACTAGACTCATAATAATTATGACTGATAAAGTTTGCAATGACTCAAGGATTAAGATAATACTAAATAAAAAGGAAGACAAAATACTCATAAAAAGTAACACTTTCAAGTGTTTTAAAGTGTTAGGTTCTTGTTATGGGATACAGGGAACATGCCATATAAATAGAGCCAATAATTTATTGTTAGCCTAAATAAAAAATTAGCAGTGTAATTGAAATGCAATGAACACTTATTATTAGTTAGTTACAACAGTGACATCATCTTACAGCCCAAACTAATACAGTGAAGTCTCTTTAATAACACAACTAAAGTTGTTATACAAGAAAATTTATTAATATCTACCCCTTTTCTTTGTTGTACTCTCCTTTCCAATGTCTCTGTGGGTCCTATTGTCAGCAGTTGCAGATTCGTCAATAAGAGTTGTATGCATGGGGGAGGGCAGTTATGAAAAGTAATTAGTATCCCAAATTAAACCCATAAGGAGTATGATGCTCTTGCACACCCCATGGAGGGCATTGGCAAAGCTCAAGCTCAGGCAGGGGAGGCAACAGGCACTTGGCCTGAGGCAGATGCTGAAACCAGTTCAGCCCACCTCCAGCCAAGGTGAGCCCAGGCCAGCCCTGAGACCTCAGCTCAGGGCAGAGCCCAAGGGCTTCAATCAGGAGTTGCAAAAATATTTTAGTAGGATACAAATTAGTTAACCTATAATTACTCTATGAAAACCACTTTCATCAGAAACTTGATTCTGAAAATGCCTTAAAGAGTATCTGGTGGGTAGTGGATTAATGTGGTGTTATGGACCAAAATATTGGAATACTTTTTTAAGCCTGGCACAAAAATTTAAGAATTTTAAATTTTAAGTTCTGATTACAATTTATTCACAAAGTGATTTTTAATTATTATTTTTTTAATATATAAGATAGTACAGAAGTTCCTTCTCACGTAGCAGTTAGTTTGAGGAAGTCTTATATTCAGTGTTATTCAGACTGATGGACATAGCAACTGCTTTTATCAATTTGATATAATTTCACCGTCTTGACCAATAAGAGCAAAAGAACTTCTAACTTTTTATTCCTGATCAAAGTCCACAAGACAGATGTCAGACAAAATTTTGAAAGCGATCTGTTTTAAAGACCTCAATCTAATTATTTTGATTTGTTTGCAGTGTTAAGAGCATTGATCTTTCTCTCCTTTCTTGTTTTCCTTATGGATTCAATGAATCAGATGGAGGGATAGGAGGAATAAGGAAGAAGCCAAAAGTGGCTTCTCTCTGGGATACTATATAGCACCATTTACAAGCAATATGGGATGAATAGATATTGATAGATGAAAAAAAAAGTGTCTTTAATCTAAAAAGCAATGGTATAACAAAAGTTTTCAGACAAAGACTAGTGAAATCTTCGAAATGCCACATATGTTCCAATGCTCTGGGCAGAGACAAGAGAGGGCTGAGAGCTCCTAAGTCCCCCCTTAGTTTTTATCATATTTGTTTTTATTACTCTCTTATGACTGTACAGAGTTTTAATATGGTACTGTACCAATTTTATGGAGTGTTACCTTTAACCAGGTATGACCCAAGAGTCTGGATGCATATAAAAAGATATCTCCTGTGCTAAGTCTTTGTGAAAGGAAATTCTTAAAGCAGAAAATCAAAAAAACATGCACTGTTCTTTTCCCTTACTAATTTTATTTCTGTACCTGGATCTCCTGATATTTCTTTAGGTACTGTCTCAAAGAAAAATAGACATACTTCTATTGTAGATAAAGTGTATTAAGTAATATATGCTAAAATGACAAATGTGACTTTTAATTAGGGTTTTAAAGACTTAGATGAGATCTTAACATAATATTTCTTTGCATAGGCCAAAATGGGTCAATCCAGTTTCCTGTCAACTGACATTTCTTAATTTTTGTGCCAGATTCAGCTACCAAATATTTCACAGAGAGACCTACATTTGCCTGATTTGTATTGACTTAAAGGTGGTTAGCATAAATGTGCCATGAAGAAGTTAGGATTAAAATCAAGAGGAAAAGAAAACTGCAACGTAAAAGTCAAATGTCTACTTTAGTGTTTCATTTAAGAGGATAATCTTTTGGCTGCTTGCTCCTTTTGCAAAATGGTTAATTGACTAAAAAATCCAAGAAGTATTTATTTTTAGCTCTCTATTACATAATTTTAGTGTGCTTATGTTTTTATTTCTATGTTTTGTACTGGGATATTAACTAATTATGTTCTTATCAAGTTGTAAACTTTTATGCTCAGTTTATACACAGTGCAGTTAAAGAATTAAAAAGCTGGAACTGTTTAGATTTAATTAGGAAATAAGTCAGTACACAAGTAAAACTTATCTCTGCCACTTAGTAAGCTGATAATTTGGAGGGAGAATACTCAACTGGATGGCACACAAATAGATAGTGAATTCTGTCTCATTTTGATGCCATATCACTATCTGGAAGTTCAGTGGGGCAGGTTTTCTTCTTTATATTTTTCTATTTAAAAAAAACAAAACCAACACAAACTTGTGTAATGTCTGTGCCTCAATTTACCCTGCTGAATAACTATAGCTATAGGACTAATAGAAACAGCAACACACACTTTTGTTACCCATCACTTCATCATAATATGATGGTTTTGTGCTAATTAAGGATATGCATGTGTTCACAGCTGAGGCAGTCAGCAGTATGTCTGCTTCCAGAGGTGATTCTGCATTAATCACAAAGAACATGAACATGTGTATATCCATGTTCCTGTAATTATTGACACAAAACAATAGATATGTTATGCTGGTCCTCAAACTAAATAACACTGTATACAGATAGGTCAGATTCTATTTGCATCTTCTTGTCATAAAAGTCAATACAGACTCAGTTATACAGTATAAGGTACCATGCCAGACTATGTGATTTAAATATGGAGGTGTCTTAGTGGAGAGGCAAAGTGAATAAGCTGCAGAAGAGCACATACAGCCTTTCTTGTAATGTCACTACCACAGATGACAAATGTCTTCTCCGATTATACAACCAGGAGGATGGTAGAGAAAGATCACCTTTTTCTTCCAAAATAAAGATGAATACCTTGAATATCTCTTCTTGGACTGGTAGGGCTGGAAACAGTACAGACTTATAAAAATCTTAACTGTTGGATTCTCTATAATGTATTTAGCAATGGATTCAACAAAAAGTGATCGTATGCAGAACTCCTCCTATTCCAAGAGTTATGGACTTTGTGATATGCAGTTTTGTTTGCTGATGCTGTGACCACTGGACTGTCATGCAGAAGCTGAATTTTCCTCTGAATAGGCTACTCATTTTTGTGGGCACATAGAGTTCTGTGAGGCTTTGCTGAGAAAGCAAAATTTAGACAAAATTCAGAGGTCGTGTGCCTAGACCTAGATCACCGTGGAGCTCTAGGCAAAGACCAGAATGGGCATTTCTCAGTATACTTGACCTATGGAACTCTTAAGCTATGTAGTGAGGCAGTTAATCAATGGAAGTAATTAAACAATGAGGCAAACTGGATTATAACCTGGGATTTGTATAGATTTAGTCATCCTTGAGCGACTTACTCTGTCTCAAAAACCTTAAACACGATGTTGGAAATGTATTTGTGTAACACAAATAAAGACTTCGTAACTTCAAATTTAAACCTTTAGCTGATACAGGCTGAGAGATCTTACAATGGCTAATAGGAATGACTACCGGAAACCTCACACATTCAGTTCTGAAGTAAAATATTCATATTTTAAAAGGGAGGAACTGAACCCCCGAAAGGTTAATTTTCTTTTGTTTTTCTTTTAGCTGGAAATATGACCCCATACAATGGATTATTATCCAAAATGTGCATAAAATTATTAATGATGTTATTAATTAAGCTTTTCATAAATCTGTCCACCTCTTATCACCAAAGGTGAGTTACATTCCTGCCCAGTTAAACCCTGTTAGATGTTCAGTAAAAAAAAAAAGTCAATGTTTTAAAAATATTTCTTGATGGATAAAGTTTTATTATTCATCTTAAAGACTGAAATATGTAGATGTGTACTGGAATTTGAAAAATGTATCAATAATGTAAGACAACCATGTGGATGTGCATATTGGGAGAAGATAGTACAGAAGGGGATGTTAAAGAGGATAAAATTCATGTTATATCACTGTGGTACTTAAATTGGTACAACTGTTCTTACCTGTAACTCCTGCCACAAAAGTGAATTTTCTGCTGACTACCACCTTTTGTTACTGATCATTACAGACACCAGAGATTTATCTGCCCATAAAGTCTTGATTCCTGAGGAAAGTAATTAAAACAGAAATGTTTCAGAGTTTGTTATGTCTCTTGTTTAATGCTCTTTTTGACCTTCATAGTTAAAACTTGTTTAATTTCCATATAGTATTTTCTGAATTCTGTGAAATCTCAAAAATATTTTTGAAGGAATTTACCAGAAACTAGTTAATGCACTCTAACAGGCTATTTCTAATGTGCAACATTTTCAGATCTGTTACTGTCACAACTCAGAGAGGTGAAGCTGTAAAATTTCTCATTAATAGTTATGCAACTCATTGACATCAGTGTAAAATGCAACTCGTTTTAATCAGTCATTGGCAAATAATTTTTTCTGTACATAAAAAATTTGGTTGTGTCTGAAATAGAGATGTTATTCATTTGACAGCTCTGGGTTTTTTTTAAAGCTTTAATAGGAGAATATGTTTCTTGTTTGGTTGCTTGCTTTGAATTGGACAAGTGGTTTAAAAATCATAAACTGTATTTTTAATTATATCCAATATTTTAGGCTTTGTTAAAATGTTAAATTTATACTGCATTTCTTTAACATTTTGAATAGTCTTTAGTTTGTGTTTAGTTGGGAGTTTGCATATGTGTGAAAACCAACTACATATGGTAAGTATTTCATGGAAATATTTGTTATGGGATGAAGCCTGTTTGAAAATGCCACTCAAAAAAAATGAGATTTTGACTACATCTCCCCAGTTCTTACTCATCTAAAGTTTATGATATGTCCTATGATAACAACTGAAGTTATAGTTGTCAGATAGTTGTCCCGGGGAGGGGGGCGACCCCTGCTTGAAAACTCTGAAATGCATCTGCCCTCCCTAGTGGTTTAAGTATGTGGGGAAAAAAACAAAGAAGCTCAGATGACCTGTTAACAACTTACATCCTTATGACATATTTAGGACAAGATGCTAGAAAGAGATAATGACCAACATGACGATCACTTATTGCCTTTAGATATGGAGAAACATGAGGAGATCACATTAGCAAAGCCATTGGTGGCTTATAACCACCATCTGAACTACGAAGCAATATATAACTAAAAAAACCATCCCTTTGGGCATGGCAAAGGAAAAACACATCTAGGGGCATCCACCACTATGCAGAAGACTGAGGTTGAGGAGTAAAAGCCAGGCTGCCAGCAGGACTTGAGCACTTTGAGCAGTCGGAGTGGGTGTACTGCTCCCCTGAGTTCAAGGTGCTGGTTGCAGCAAGACCAGAGGCCTGGACTGCTGTGAGCACATCCTGAACAGAATGTTTGTGTGTGTGTGTGTCAGTGTCTCACAGAACTGAAATCATAGAATAGAAATAAATATCCACCCTCCATCCTGCTTAGTAAATTACTCTTGGATTTTATGTCACTCAGTGGTGTGGTTCTGTTCTCGTGAATACCTCAGCTTCAGTTCCCCTGTGACAGTATTTCAGTCTCTTCTGACTTCAGACAGCAGAGCTTTCATGGGTTTCTTGAGAAAAATTTCAGTATTCATTAGTTATTTAAAGCATGCTTAATTCTCTCCATCTATGTAAACCTTTTATGGTTTTGATCTTACAGCTTCATAATTTTTATGCTCTATTAGGAGTTTATGGAGATGACAGTGCCTTACTTGCGCAAGATTAATTTTACCTCCTGTGTAAATACCGATAATTTTAATGTGAGGTGTTTTGTATATCAGCTTCTGAAAAACATGTTTTGATTCAGAAGTGTTGATGTAAGCAAAATGATACATGTGGTTATATCATTCAAGTTGTAGTTATCATCATGACAACTCAACCACCCCACATATTTTGTGTCATAGATGATGTCTCTGGCCAGGGAACTGAATTGCAATCTGCTTTCTCAAGATTATACTGGTTGCATATATTCTGTTCATGCCAAGAAAATACCAATGTGAGACGGTTTGTCTGTGTTTGTCTATGAATGGCAAAGCCATTTTCACAAAGTATATTGTAATTTACACCACTTGCAGAAAGCAGCTATCCTTCACCAGAGAAAAGAGTGGCTGTGGTAATGAGAGAGGAAAAAGCCTTTGGGTGAAGCATTTATAGGTTTTTTCTTTCTACTTAGACATTATCGTTTCTTTTCATAACGACAACCTGAGTAAAGTGGCACTTAAGCAGAACTCCTACTGATGCAGTAGTTAAATAAAATCCTATGCAGAATGAAAAGTTGGCCTCTAGGGAAATAGGTACATTAAAAGCCTTATTGTAAGTTTTATTTATGAAGTTGTTATAAAACTATTTCTCCTGTCATGGTTTAACCCGGCAGACAGCTAAACACCACACAGCCATCCACTCGCTCCCCCCCAGTAGGATGGGGGAGAGAACAGAAAAAAAAAGGTGAAACTCGTGGGTTGAGATAAAAACAATTTAATAGGACAGAAAAGGAAAGGAAAATAATAATAATGATAAAAGAATATATAAAACCAGTAATGCACAATGCAATTGCTCACCACCCACTGACCGATGCCTAGCCAGTTCCCAAGCAACCGCCGCCCCCACCCAGGCAATTCCCCCCATTTTTTTGTTCAGCATGATGTCATACAATATGGAATAACCCTTTGGCCACTTTGGGTCAGCTGTCCTGGTTGTGTGCCCTCCCAGCTTCTTGTGCACCTCCAGCTTCCTCGCTGGCAGAGCAGTATGAGAAACTGAAAAGTCCTTGACTTAGTGTAAGCACTGCTCAGCAACAACTAAAACATCAGTGTGTTATCAACATTATTCTCATCCTAAATCCAAAACACAGCACTGTACCAGCTACTAGGAAGAAAATTAACTCTATCCCAGATGAAACCAGGACATCTCCATATATAATAAAAAGTTGACCAAGGTAATATGCATGAACATACCCCAAACGGTAAATTCTAGCTTACGTTTCTAACCTCTGTAAAAGTCTTTGTGCCTGTAACATAAGTTGTTCCCTATTGTATATGAATATGCATATGCATACACATATGCATATATACATAGTGAAGACATGATGATCTTTACAATAGGTGATTTATTCCTTTATATCCACCTGCCTTTTATGAAACAACCTTTTGAAACTCATAAAAGTTTTAAAACAAGAAATCAGATTTCCATTTAACACTTTATATAACATCTATTTGCTTCAGTTGTATCAAACAAGAATTAAAACAACTGCACCTCAGTTTCCAGGAGGAAAGTGTTGTGTGTCAGTGACACACAGTCAGTGACTGTCTAGAGGCATAACAGAAGAGAAAATCTTTTTCACTGTTAGGACAATCAATCATTAGAACAAGTTGCCCAGTGAAGTTGTTTTCAAAGCCTGACTAGACAAAGGCATGAGCAGACCGTTTTAGTCTCATAACTTTGAACAGGAGTCTGGTCTGGTGATCTCTGGAGGTCCCTTCCAACCTGAAGTGTTCTATAATTCTATGATAGTATGAGCCCATTATCTATTCACACAGAGCTGGAGATTAAAAATATGTCTAAGTATCAGGAGAATAAAACTCCAGATAATGTATTTGCTCTCTTTTTAAAATATGAGTAAGACCAGAATGCATGCTAAAGCCAATGGAAGCTGATTGTTTCATGAGTTTGAAACCAGAAGAGCATTAACGATATTAGTCTTACTGAGATGTGCCAATTTGGCAAGTAGATGCACTTTGGCCAAAATATTTTAAACCCATGTACTGCTCAAAGGAGGCAAATGGCCAAAATCATAATCTTACATTCAGATAATCATAAATTCTGGAGGAAGACAGAATCAGGTTTGGATCTGATTTTTACAGATGTTCCCTGTCACCAAAATGAACTATAATAAAAGAAAGTCCTGATTGAGCACTTATAAACATTTCAGGTGTCTTATGCTAGTAACTCAATAGATTGGGATTTGTATTAAAAATATAGGCCCATTCATTTGTCAACATTTCACCTCTGAGACATCTATAATAGGTAGCCATCAGTGTTTCACCAGTCTGTTTCAGCACCTCATATCTCTGTGTACAAGACATATATGCAGGTACAATTTTGTTTCCAGATTATCTTTTCTATCACCCTGAATTTAGCAGTTCCCTTATTTTCAAAATATGCTAACTACAACAGCTTCTCTTTTTTCTTCATCAGCACTTCACACAACACACTAGTTAGGACCTCTGACATATCACAATTCTCATCTAGACAGCGTTTTCTCTACACTTTGCTCTCTATAGGAGCATTTGGAGGGTCTACTAACTCTGATAATATCCAGTTCTTATGAATCTTAAGCTGCTTCTTAAATCCTTCCCTAAATACCATTACAAATGGTCTTAAAATTTTGCTCATGTTTGCTCAAGACTATTTAGTAAATATCACAATATGGACAGTCCTATATTTTGCTGACTTAATAAACTTAATAGTGGCAGTTTCTACTGCAACTCATTTCTCATGGAATGCTGAAAGATATCACAGGCAATATGGTGATCTCAAAACACTTTTTTTGGTGCTTAGAGGGAAAATCCATATTCTTGTCTACTTGAAAAACAAAGTTGTTTCTCATCATGGCAAAACAAAAGAATAAAACATGAAACATATTGAATTTTGTTTAAAGATAAACTAAAAATACGAATGCATACACATTCTAAGATGTGTAATATGCTTGAAAGCTGCTGTTACGTTTTTTTCTTTTTCATAAATACCATGGAAGACTATTTGCATTGCAATCTTCTATTTTCCTTAGAATGTACAAACTTTCTAAAACGAATAGTTAGGTTAACTATTCTTCTTGATCTTTTAAATCTATGATTCTACTATGCAGCCTAAGTGACCTGTCCCAGTGCACTCCCTACTGACAGAAATTTCAGTGCTGAAATTTGTCAGTTGGCAAAGCAGAGATGTCAGTTACCCATTATTCACTGTCCGCATTGAGCAATCCAACACAAACAGCAAAGTGACAGCAATCCTGCTCATCTCTCAGGTACTGCAAAGCCCGCTTATGTAATGGGTGTATCAGTCCATATGTTATGTAAAGGCCTACAGATTGAAAAGATGCAGTTTTCTCAAAAGGCAGTATTGATGACAGCCAAAAAATACATAATTTTGCAGCTGCGCACTCAGTAGTAAAGAATTTGTAACATAGTGCAGAATTAACTTCCTTGCAGTTGTAGCAGCTCTTTGAGCTTATGCCAAATATTTTGCTGCATCCTGTTGTAATAATGCCTGTTCATATAATATCCTCCTTTTGGGTTAAAGAATCATCTTACATATATACAAAATAGATCTATACTAAATTGCAGTGAAGTTTAAAAATAATTACAGTTAAAAACATCTCTGGGTTTGATTTTAAATAGAAAAGAGAATTTAAATTTTTCATTCTAACTATGTAGTATTCCACAACCTGACATTCAGAGGGGATGTCTTGAGGATAGGCTGTGTTACTGAATTCTACCTCTTCAACTCAAATAAAAATGAGAAGAAAAAGAAAAATAACCTAACAGTAAACAATGCTGAATCAGAAAACACAGTAAGCTAGTAAAAACTTGATAAGTAGAAAACTTGCAGAGTATAATGAAAGTTTCTCATGTTAACAAAAGGTAACACATCTCTTGTATGGACTTCTACCTTGTTCTCAACTCAACACTTTGCTCCTCACTTGTTACTTTATACTTTTAGTATACCTTACCACGTAGTTTCAATAAACTTTGTTTTTTTTTTTTCTTTTTTTTTCTTATGTCTCCAGTTGACATTTAGCAGATGTGTTTGGCTAATTTGTGGAAGAAAAGTGTTCAGGGACTATTAAACATGGAAGCTACATCTATAATGGTAAAGAAACCCTCTCCAGGAAATGAGCTGTGACCCTTAGAATAAGTAATGCAGAGTAGCCCATGTTCACATGTCTCAGGACTAGACATAACTCAAGTGAACTGATATACCCATACTGAATGTCCTCGGGCCCAGGTCTCTTCAAGGACGCAGTCAGTACTCCATAGGCTCCAAGATAAAAATTAATTTTTAGGCAATTTTTTTCTACCCTCCCCCAGCCCCCTGGGTTCAAGTACCAGAAATGATACAGCAATGTTGGGAGTATGGGCTGAGGACGTGGCATGAAAAAAAAAAAAGGGTTCTGTGAGGGTACAGCACTCACTGGGACAGTAACATTATATACTAGAGGAAGGAAAAACTGGTGCAGTTTTGTCTGGAAAGACTCTGTAGGGTAGTTTATGGAGTGAACTATCTCCAGAACATCAACCTGGATTTGTCTGAAAGGAAACTACTTATTTCAATAAAAAAGATAGCCTGGGAGTGAGATATTCTAAGGGTTAGGGCCTAGGGATGAATTCTGGTGCTACATTATTTGCCAGGAGAGACATCAACTAAAATGTCATTTCTTAATCTGGAAGTCTCAAAGCTATTAATTTTCAGAGGTTGGGATAGCATGCCGGGGAAATATCACTTTATCCTTACCTATTTCTTATAATGTTCTGTATGCATCTGCCACCTCCACTTGTGAGAGACAGGATACTGGGTTAACACCACCACTTCTCTGTCCCAATATGACTGTCTTATAGACATTTAGCAGCACTGCAGTACAGATCCCGATACTTGAGACAAGGTCTGAATGGAGCATGCAGGGGATCATAAAATTCAGAGGATAACTGAGAAGACCTTGAATTATGCTGCCTTCCCCCATTTTCATTTATAAAGGAAAATCTGAAGAATTATATTGAATAAGAGAATGTAGCTGATGCTCAAGCATACACAAAATATTAAAAATTATTTTAATAATATTGTTTGGCACATATTGTACATTACATGCTGCCATATTACCTTTTCTTTTATTCAGTTTGGTTACAGAAATTATTTAAAGCTATTTAAATGGATCAATTCATTAGAGAGAATTGTGAAAAAAGAACAGTGAACAAAAAGTGACCAGTAGGATGAGTTGCATAGCTATTCTTTACCCTGAAACACCTTTGCTGCTTAGATATAACCTACATCAAATTACATACACTTGAAAGTAATGATGTCATTAATCCTTCCTTTCTTCTTGGCTATGCAAGATATTAGTTAGAAGTATTACATTTGTTCATAGACTGATTAGTAGCTATTTGCAACGGGCAATTCATGACCACTATGCGGTTCTTTTGACTTTTTAATTGTATATGTGTAATTAAATCTCTAAAAGTCCTCTATAATTCACAATAGATGTACTTTCAGCTCAGTTGTAGTTGTATAAGTATTTGTTTGGTACAGAATAAAGTTTTTTTTTTGCCTCCCCTCCCCCCCCCCTGAATTTTTGTAAATATAATTTGATTTCTGTTTCAATATGTTTTTAAAATCATATTCTTTGAGTCTGGTTTCTCTTAGAGCTAGAGACTGTTCTAACTTCAAGGATTATTTCTATAGCAGTTTTCTCCCTATAGTTTCTCTAAGTTGAAAGAGAAATGACTTGAAAAAGTCCTCCTTAGCAACACAGTTCCTTTCATAAATTCTAACAGACATAAACCAACTGATTCTCACCCTCCCCCCCAGAAAAAAAACCAAACCAAGCCAAATTAGCTTGGAAAGGGTTCTTTGTTTCCCATACCAAAAGATTTTGCTTATCAGTACACTTCCATTTTTCATGGAATCAGAATTTTGAGATTTTGAAACGTGTTCAAACATTTCACAAGACCTATAGAGCAATGGAGCATGTTCCCTATCTCATGGGGACTGATAGTTTTCTCTTAGCATGTCTGACTCTAGAAATAGAAAGTACTAGTATTAAGTGTATTCTGCCTCACTTCCTGCTTCTTTTGAAAACTAAAGCTAAATTACTTGTTAAAAATGTAACAAGTATATAGACCTTCTGAATTTTGTCTGCTAACAGCAGCTAGTTCTCTTTTCTTCTTCAAATCTGTGTTACAGAAAAACAGAAAGGTCAGAAGTAGTCAAATGACGATTAGGTACCATCGTAAAACAGCTATTATTTACTAAAGGAAGACATACAGCCTAATAGATAGAACTCAGATTTGAGTATTGAGGCTGACAAACTTCAAAAATATCTTCAGTCTTCTTACGTCATAATGAATGTTGAAGTTTTTTCACAAACGTGACCTCCCTCAAGAAAATTTCTGTAGCAGGGTGAGCAGGAATAACGGAAGTTCTCTCACAGGAAAGGTAAACAATCTAGCTATTTGTTTTTTGTGTGCAACAGGGTTTAAGGGACATAAGAATAGGAAACCTCCTTTTCCTTTCTTTTTGAGAAAAGGCTTTTATATTTTTTTGGTGGAACTAATAGAAATAGTCAGCATGTGGCAAATTCAAATTGTATGATAAATGTATTCCAAAAACTTACTTTTGCATAAGCCTCTTCAGAGTTCTGTTTAATTTTGCACAGTCCTGTTAGCATAGTACTTGAACTCAATGACAAGCCATCCTTATGTCTGCCTGTAGGTATACAGGAATACTGTTGTGATCAGGAGCTCCTTCTTTTTTTCCAGTTTCCTACCTAATTACCTACCTCATATAAGGTATATAACTACTGTGTCAGTCTTTCCTGGGCTTCATTGTGATCGTGTCTTTCCACCTTAGGCTTTTTAACCATTTACTAAAGTTTTTTTTAAGAATTTCTCTCTCTTTTTAATATAAGCAAGATAATGAGATAATTACCATATATCTGGGTTTTCAGATTGTCAAGGGTGTACATTGCATGTGAGAGGGCATTGTCTCATGAGGGATAATAGAATAATAGATAATAGAATTGCAACATTTGCTGAAGTATTTCTATGGGACTAGGCTAGAGAGAGGAGGCAGGACCTGGAGCCTGCAGGAGTATCTCCTGAAACAGTCTAACTCCTGACCTGTTCTGGGTTTTGTTTTGGGAAGTACCTAGTAAAAGGACTATGTTAGCAGGCATGCAGTGTGGGGAATCCGTGGAGAAGGTTCAAACCAATAATGTAACTGAAACTTAGTTGCCTAACATTAATAGACAAAGCATGTCTACACTGAAAAACAAAGTTCTGTGCAAACATCCCTGATTTAGAAGGATTAAATTAGTGAATTTACTCAATGGAGTAAAATTCTGTGAAAATGTCTTATGAATTTGAGTCTGGCACCAACAGCTTTATCTTCTGGACGTAAGCTGGGTCATTCAGAGCAGCAGAGAGAGATTGCTACATATTCCCTAGCATTTCAGGGTTTAGGGTTAGGCACAGAACACAAGTGTCTGGAAACATATGGCATAGACCTCAAAACTCCTGTATGACTAATTTTGCATAATAGCCTAAAAGAGTCCAGAATGTCATAAAATCAGTTATTGTGATGCTCAAGCTGGTTGGATAATTATTCATAGGTCCCTAACTTCATGAAAATCAATAGAATTTAATTACCTAAATAATATTGAATATCTGAGTCTGAATTTAAGTTTTCTATTTTAGAATGAACAGGATGTCTGAACCTGGACAGAAAGAATATCTAAATTCTCTGTTTGTGAAGGGTTTTTTTTTTTTTTTGTTTATACTGTCATGTCTGCACACTTCTGAGAGATATTTTTTTTTTCAGTACAAAATTACATAAGTGAATCTGATTTTAAATTTAGATATTTACCTGAATAAGACATAGGATGAATTTTAAAAATTAGCTAAAAAACTATGGTCTGGATTTTATTTTGTTGGAGGGTAGAGATGCACAGCCTGTATCCTGTGTTGTGACTCTGCATGGGAAAATGGCAGGTCTCATCTAGTGAACAACTCTGTTGCAAAACTGAAATGAGGAAATTAAGAAGAACTTGTATTCAGTCCCAGACCAAAGTCCACAGACATGAAGGATGCTTTAAGCATAATAGTCAGGAAAACAAAACAAAACAAAACAAAACACAAAAACATTTGCCTTACCCAGTAATGTTACAGTGGAAAGAAGTGCTGTCAGGAACAAACTCTTTCACATGCTTACAGACATGCTGCAGCCTTGAAGACTGGAAACCTCTGAAAGTTGTTTAATTCTAAGCCAAAAGGATTTCTGAGAGTCCACAGTTGAGTACATAAAGCCAGAAGCTCATTTAACAAGATTTCTTCTTATTGGGAAGCACAGCAATTTCTCACCTCACTTTTACCTCTTCTTTTTTTCTTTTTTTTTTTTTTTCTTTACTATGTCATATGGCTGAAAATAGTATTCATCCCCCCATGGTGTTATGTGTCAACTATTGCCAGAGGATATTATTTTTAATGGAATACAAGTTTGCTGCAAAACAATAGTCCAAAGTTCCTAAGCAATACATTAACCGTACAATTTTCAATGTAGTGATGACTAATTCTCTTATATGGATGTCCTGGTTTCAGCAGGGATAGAGTTAATTTCCTTCCTAGTAGCTGGTACAGTGCTGTGTTTTGGATTTAGGATGGGAACAAAATTGATAAGGCACCGATGTTTTAGTTGTTGCTAGGTAGTGCTTACACTGGCCAAGGACTTTCTAGTTTTTCATGCTCTACCGACTGATGCACAGGGAGCTGGGAGGGGGCACAGCCAAACTGGCCAAAGGGACATTCCATACCATGTGACGTCATGCTCAGTACATAAAGGGGGGGAAGCTGGCAAGGGGGGGGGGCCGCTGCTCGGGGACTGGCTGGGCATCGGTCGGCGGGGGGTGAGCAATTGTACTGTGCATCACTTGTTTTGTGTATTATTACTATTATCATATTATTATCATTATAATTTTATTTCAATTATTAAACTGTTTTTATCTCAACCCACAAGTTTTCTCACGTGCTTTTCCAATTCTCTCCCCCATCCCATCGGGAGGGGGGGGAGTGAGCGAGCGGCTGCGTGGGGCTTAGTTGCCAACCGAGGTTAAACCACGACAATGGATTATATTTGTAGACCACTATACCACAAATGGAAGTCCACATCAGAAAATTTTTGGGATCAGAGAGTCTGGATAGGTTTGTTAGACTTAAAACTAACAATAACAGCAAAGATATTTTACACTTGCTTGAGAACATATTTTATATGTTTTTTACAACAGGAAGATGCAAAATGTATTTGTAACACATTTGTATAGAAGTAAAATACTGGAAAGAGAAACTCTAGGGATACTGCTTTAGTTAACACATGTCATAGTTGGACACCCTGACAAAATATTATTCTCCAGTCTTTACAATAACAAAAACTTGGTATGCTCTTAAGAGAGCGCACAAGAAGTTAATCATACTTACAAACCCATTGGGTTTCCTTACATTGCCATCTTTGGTTTTCCTTCATCAAATACAGCAGCATTTCCTTGGAGTAGAAGTTATATATGTTATGTATATATGAAATGTACATATATATAAAAAAAGCTATTATTTATTTATTTATTTATTTATATACGTATACATAAAACCATATATATGTTTAAATAACAATGAAATGAGTTGCTGGTTTATAGAGAAGTGGATCTGGCTTAGGTATTGCTATTTTCAGTTATTGGATGGAAAGGTGGAACACAAAATATATGTGACTAAATTATGCATTTTTTTCTTAAAACATAGAGAAATTGTCATGTAGTTCTAATGTTTAGTGTTTGTTATGAAATACCCAGTTATAACTACCTTATGAGCTTGGTAGCTTTTCTTTGAAAAACCATTCAAATTCTAAACCAGAGTTAAGGATCTGATATTGAATGTACACATCTACACATGTTGCAGATGAAACCACTAACTGGTATGTGCTTTTTTTCTTATGTTTTCAGGTAAATAAAGTTAAAGGAATAACTCATATGTTAACATGAAGCCTGATATCCCTTTGGATAAGGTAAGAAAAGTATCCATAGGAATACGATGAGAATCCCTTTGCATCATTAAGAGATATGTTAATAGGACGAGAGGAAATGGCCTCAAGTTGTACCAGGGGAGGTTTAGATTGGATATTAGGAAATATTTCTTCACCAAAAGGGTTGTCAAGCATTGGAACAGGCTGCCCAGGGAAGTGGTTGAGTCACCATCCCTGGAGGTATTTAAAAGACATGTAGATGTGGTGCTTAGGGACATGGTTTAGTAGTGGACTCGGCAGTGCTAGGTTAATGGTTGGACTTGATGATCTTAAAGCTCTTTTCCAACCTAAATGATTCTATGATTCTATGCAATTTTCTTGACAACCTTAGACTGATCTCTTCCACTAAGTGGCAACTACTTACGGGATAAAGTAATTTTTAACAGATAACAAAGCATTTGAACTTTGAATAAATAGAATACATATATATATATAAAAATTATTTCATTTATATATGTGTATATGTATTATATATACATACACGATATATACATACACTACATATATCATGTATATATACACTATGTATGTATATATAATATATACATATATAAATGAAATATATGTGTGTGTATATATATAAATGAAAACAGTTTTTTTCATATATGTACCAAACTTCTGTGATATGCTTAGAATCTACACATTTGGGTATTATAACATTATGAAATACAATTCAAAGCAGAGTTCCACATGTGAATAAGTCAACAGATGGCAAGGATCCTCTAAGACAGTCTGTATGCTAGAGTATAAATACTGCTGCAGTAAAACTAATCACAAGAGGAAACTAAAGCCTGTAGATGATGTATCATTAAGCAAAATAGTGTAAGAAATCTGGACTCTCAGCTTGGCTGATTCAGTGAATCTCATCCTGACACAAGTTATTGTCAAGTTTTCTTTTCTGAAAGAGAGAAAAAAGATTCTTAATTTTAATGACTGAGATATATTTGCAGGGAATGGTGTGGAGAGACATTATATTTGTCCTTACTAGGTACAAGAATTATGTAAAGCCCTGGGCATCTTTGAAAAATATTCTGTGATAGCACTGGACTAGAAGCTGTGTAAATAAAAGCAAAGGTGATGACTGGAAGACTTATTCCAAAGAGAGGCTACAGCTTTCTGCTAGCACCCAGCTTAGGTAGCACTGATAAAAGAGGTACTTGGTATGTACTGCCTTATGCTTCTTGGCTTCCAGCCTGAAACTGGGATCTTAATCAGACTTTCCAGTTGATGGTGTAACTCACAAATACTAGACGTATTCTTCTAGGAAGATGATTTTAGTAATAGCTTACTATTTTCTGCTCGCTACATTCTGATAACCAACAACCTATACATCATCTCCTAGAAGTCAAACTATGCAGTTAAATACTTGGCCTAAAGTAATTGAAATAGAGATGGAAATATACGTGTCTTATTTAAGACACTTTATGTCTTTTAAAGAACTGTACAAAAGTTCTTACAGGAACAGTAAATAAAGAACGTGCCATAATATGCTTCCCCAAGAGACACCTTCAGTTGCACCTCAGCCCCAGAGATGACAAGTTAGATACCCTTGGAGATGCTCAATACTTGCACTGCATGTTCCACATTATCTTAGGAGTGAAACACTTTAAAAATTCACTTGCATCTTTGTAAGCATTGAGCAAATAAAAATTGTGGTTTGCATCAATATGAGCTTATTAAACAATGAAATCCAAGTTAGGAAACTCACACAGCATGATTTCCTGCTGTTCTGTATGACTGACCCAGCAGATCTGTCTGCGTGAAGGGCTGATAAATCTGACTGAATCAACATTGGTTCTTTGCCTATAGTTTTAAGCAAAATTTCTCTATGTCATCTCAAAGGTGGGATATATGATTCATGTATTCTGCACCACTTAAAGGAAGTCTTAAGCCCTCAGCATATTTTGACCATACCTGTATGTACAGTACATGCTGAATAATTGCTTGCAGTTGTCCCTGGCTTTGATTAAAAAAAAGTATTTGTTAGTATCTTACTGAAATCCAGCTGTAATCTTATTGAACTCCAGCCAGTAAGACAGCTTCATTGGGGGCCCAACTTAAGTGCCTCTATGCAAACGCACGTAGCTTGGGGAATAAACAAGAGGAGTTAGAGACGTGCGCACACCTACAGGCTATGACC
>NW_008824290.1:894066-899024 GCF_000699105.1 Pygoscelis adeliae | reverse complement strand
CGGGTCCAGAAGAGGGCCATGAAAATGATCAGGGGGGTGGAACACCTCTCCTATGAAGAAAGGTTGAGAAAGTTGGGGTTGTTCAGCCTAGAGAAGAGAAGGCTTTGGGGATACCTTATTGCAGCCTATCAGTACTTAAAGAGGTTTTATAAAAAAGATGATGGCAAACTTTTTAGCAGGGCCTGTTGCGATAGGACAAGGGGGAATGGCTTTAAACTAAAGGGGGTAGATTTATACTATCTATAAGGAAGAAATTTTTTACGCTGAGGGTGGTGGAACACTGGCCCAGGTTTCCCAGAGAGGTGGTGGATGCCCCATCCCTGGAAACATTCAAGGTCAGGGTGGACGGGGCTCTGAGCAACCTGATGTAGTTGAACATGTCCCTGGCCATGGCAGGGGGGTTGGACCAGATGACCTTTAGAGGTCCCTTCCAACCCAAACTATTCTATGATTCTATGATTCTATGAAATCAGACTGCTATGCTCAGGTTTAAGTAAATCAATAGGCCTTTCCAATTAAGCCAAAATGTGGGAACATTTCTCTATGAAGAGATATACTGCTAAAGAGATGGTTCCTTAATAAAAGACTTGTGTAGAAGTCTAGAAGATTTTTTTGTGTTGCTTTAAACTGAATAATCAGGTGTTTTTAGCTCTAGCAGAACTTCACGTTTTTATTCTATTTTACTTTTCCTTCAACATGTGCTTAAGAACACATTGTCACTACTGCTGATGGCTCTTTTTTTGCAAAAAACACTTATGTATAATACAAAAATTTCAAAAGAATTGAGAGAAGTAGATAAGACTTTCTTGGAAATATACCTATAACCCTCTAGGCAAGGCATATAAAAAAATGTACTCCCGATGGATGTGATATGCTAACACATTCATTCTCTCTCCCTGAACGTTTTTAGGCAATCCCCCTGAAAATTTGATTGCTGGCTGGTTTGATAGCAAATACAGTCTGCCACACTTTTGTGTGACATGCACAGCTGTGTATATAAGCTTCCATAAAATAATCCATATGCTAATTGCATGAATTGGAGAAGGCTGTATTAGCGCAGGAAAAAAAATAAGGAAGTAGCTGAGATTTTCTTTTTTATTGACACTCTCCCCTTGCTGTGTTCTCTCATTTTTCTTGTAAACCTGAAATGAAATGCATCAGTGACTAGAATTTGGTACACTATGAGTAGCCACCACTTTGTCACTCTTCAGTCCCTCTAGTACTCTGATGGCATGATTGCAGGTTTCCCAGTAATGAGCCTCTTTCACTTACATCTCTCAGTGGCCCCCCATTTACAATTTCCAGTGCTAAAGATGTAGCAAAATGTTGTTACTATATTTACACAAAAATAATTTTTGAAAAACACAGTTGTCTTTTTTTTCCCCAGCTTTGCAAGAATATCAGCCTAAAGTTTGTCGCTCACTTCTGAGGACCAGTGCAGAGGAAGAGGACCAGTACTTGCTTAGAACTTCTCAGTGTGGTCTTACTTACACTGACTACTACAAAACAACCTTCTGCAGGATGTTATCAGCCCAGGTGAAATAACAGGCTTGTTTTCCCAATGTATAGTATTTGTTCACAGCTCTCTGATTAGCTGCTATCTGGTTCTCTCCAGCCATCCACATAACAGCTACTCATAGTCTATTCATGAGGGAAATCAGGCTTTTTCTGGGCAAAACCAAGTCTGTTAAAAACATTTTAATTGATCTACAGAAATGTATTAATAAATATTTCTTTTGTATATCTGATGCATTCAAAAAGAACTTCAGGAAGAAGAGAAGGCATGAGTGAGGAAAAAAAGGAGATATAAGGAGAAAATGAAATGCTTCTATGAAGCAACAATGCTGCTCTGACAGAAACAAAAGGCAGAGGGCTAAATGCAAAGACCATTGGAGAGAGGTTTGAAGAGCTGTCTTGTAGCAAAATCAATTAATGAAACATAGCAGAGAGGCACCTTTGAAAGAGTAGAGCATTCCAGTCTACAGGAAAGTAGGCAAAAGAAACTGATTTACTGAAGGATGATTTCCTGGTTCACATTCACCACTACAAGACATGAAAACCAAACCAAACCAAAACACAGACAAACAAACAAAAAACTCCAAACCAAAACAACCCAACCAAAAAAACCCTGGTAACTACCTTATTACCACAACAGGTAGTAATCTTTTCCAGCAGGCTTCTGTTTTCTACTGTGTCTTCTGGAAATAGAAAAATATACTTTTAATGTGATTACTTCAATATTTTATTTATTGTTATCTAAGCACAATAATGTTTATGAGATTTTTTTGTTCCAGTTCAGTAATACAGTAACCTAACCCCACCCCCCCAATCAGTTAACCAGTTATACGTGCAACTACATTATAAAATGAAGATACAAGAATATTGTTATTACTGTACAGGATATATTTATATCTATAGTGTTTGGGTAAAATCAGACTTTAACAGACACTTAAAAATTATTTTCAATATTTCTATGTATTTTTTACCTGTTTTACAAAATTGCAAACTGGTAATTGCAGAGCAAATAGACACATACACTATTATCCAACTACATTCACCCTTTTTTATACTAGAGAAAAGGTATCTAACTTTATGAAGATACACCCACATATATACATACACCCCCATATGCATATATGTATAATATACACACACATACATATTTATATACAAATACATATCTTTAGAGATATGTTTCTTATTGATGTATTTACACAAGCAGTAGCTGAAAGCAGAGCCCTGAGAACCAAGTAACTTTTTCATTAAATGAACTTCAGTTTGATTTGTGTCTTTATATTCAGAAATGTTAATATTGAGAAAATTAATTATAAACGACAAATTAGCTGAGCACAGTACAGAATCAAATCCAGAAAGATTCAAATGGGATCTGTTTTCTGGTAGAGCATTCAGTGCATCAGTCATCCACTTACTCAAGTCAGTGTCAAAGATCACATTGTCTTTAGTATTGTAAGGCCAAAGATTAGATCTGTCTATAAAAGGGAGAAAAAAACTTCACCATGAATTATAAGAAAGCAGCAGAAAAATATGATAGCTGAGGTAAGCATTAAACACTCAATAAAAAAAATAATGGTTAGGTAATTAAGTAGGGAAAAATAATTAACTGTAATTGAATTCAGTAATCATTTACTTCTGATGATACCAGATATAATTAATAGTCACAATTGTAATTCTTCAATTTGTTATTTATTTGGGGCATTCCACCTTGTAGTAGGAATCTAAGTGTTATTTTATAAAAAGAAAATGCATGCCTATAAACATACACCTACACATACATATGTATTTAAATAGAAAATAAAGAAGTTTGAAACAGCTTCTTCAGCTACTCTGTAGAAAATTACTTCGAATACACAGTAGAAGACATAACATGGTTCATAATGTCAAAGGACCCTCAGAAATCCAGGTCTGTTTGCAACAAAAATCAGGGAAAATTGAAAACTGCAAGACAGATTTTACAGACCTGACAGAAAATTATCTGATGTCAGAGGAAGGATTCGCAAGTAGCTAGATGCAGTGAAAGGATTTAATTACACTGTGGTTTACAATGCTCACCTGGGTTGTTTATCCACTGCATTTCTACTGGATTACAGTGCTTCAGTTGTCTGGACAAGGCAGGGTAAAGTTTTTTCTTACACACAACAAATTGCCAAAAAGTCTGCGTAGATAAAATCTCAAACTTCAAATACTTTAGTATAAATGATTGCAGTTATAAAAATCAACCATTATTGATACATTTATGAAAATGGACTTAATTCTATTTGCTTTCCCAGGATATATAATCTGGTTTTTAGATTTTCCTGCATCGGCCTGCTTCCATATCTGATTATTTGAGAGCTCTGGAAATGGATTTGGAACCTTATAAAAACATAAGATTATCATGTGTTCTACTTTTGCTTATAGCCAGATATATTACAACATTAGCTTCCCAGCTGAAAAGTAATAAAAATATTTAAGTGTACTTACAAGTTATTGAAAATAATGTTTAATTATAAATTTGATGCTGCAAATGAATAAAGATCTCTATAGAAAATTAAAATGACTTAGTGCCAATGTCAAACCAGTTCTATCCACATTTTATCCAGAGTTTACTTATTTGTGAAAGTTGTAATTTTTCCCTGTATGTAAATGTGTTTAGAGGTGTTCTCTCAAGTGTATTCTCCCAAGGAAAGAAATTCTGGATATTGCATATTTTTCAGTTCTTGGCACATCCCTGGATTTTAAAACTGATTCTTCATGTAAATGACGAGTGTCAGAGAGACCAGAGCTGCAATGTCCAAGTCTCAAGAGGACTCATTAAACTGAGACTGTTTATAATCTTGTCCTTGATGTTCATGCACAAGTATCATTTTGTCAGTATCCCTGGAAGTACACTCCTCTTCATAGCACATCCAGGTGCACAGGCTGTGTAGGTTGCAGGCAGGATTAGCTGTAGTAAAAAAGGAAGCAACATGTAACTTAGAATTAAAGCCTGAGCTTCCATCACAAGCAACATTGTGACAGCGATAGTACTAAAATCGACTTGACTTTTCTATTGTACGTAATGATTTTCCAGGTTTAATATCTTTCCTAACCAGAGTTCCATAGAGGTGAAATTTACAGTTGAGTATTGGATGGTTCGTTTGGTTTGGGGTTTGTTTTTTGAAGGTTTTTCAATCCAAATGGTGTCGTATTGTCTATTTCATGTAGTTTAAACCAAGTCAGGATCAAAGTGGTTTATTGATTTCTTAATGACGTCTATGTAACTGCCAATCAGAGAACTATAGAGTCAGGATCTATGACGACAGATAAACTGCAATACTAGACAGTTACCAAATGTTAATAAACATTTTAATTTTTGAAAATATCCTTCTATAACTAATCCCCAAAACATCTAATCACACACAAGCACCCTTGCTCTCCTTGGCCGCACGGGCTGCGCTCTCCCCATCCCCTCCCCGGGC
>NW_008824290.1:878098-893893 GCF_000699105.1 Pygoscelis adeliae | reverse complement strand
GGCAGCGCCCCGGGGGAGGCAGCGCTGCCCGGCCCGCGCGGAGCGGGCAGCACCCACCCGCCTGCCCACCCCGTTTCCCCCCGGGGTCTCTCCTCCCCTTACAAATCTCCGTGTTCCTTTCACGCTGCTCTTCAAACCGACCCTCGCTTTGCTTCAAAAGTCTCCTTGTAATTCCCTGGTAGTCGTTTAATCCGGTTGATGGTCATCTTCATCTTCAATACCATCAGTTTTGGGGCAGATGCCCTTCCAGACGGCCTCGTGTATTTGATTCACTCATAGTGTCTACACCCATACTGTTATCTTGAATAATGTTGTTACACAGGACTTTTGCCAAGGGTGAGTCATGAAAGCAACCACCAATATGTATACATAAATACATGCGGGTGAGCATATCTATACATGTGTGTTTTTGCAGAAGACATTTTCTATTTGTTTATACACACAGATATGTGTATGAAATTCTTACCTTTCCTCACCATCTTTCCACCCTTCCCCAATGTACTTTTTCTGTTTTAACCTTCAAACAATTAACTATTCCTCTCTAGCCCTTATTCCAGTAATTTTAACTAAGCTGTTGACATTTTCTCTTGTCAGGTTTCGAACAAAATTGTTTTTATTTAATTATTGTCATAAAATTATCAAAGCACTGTCATCTAAAACACAGAATGATGTTAAGGTGTCAAACTAGTCAAGCAGTGTACATACAAATCTGTGAAGACACTGGTGTGATGCTCTATGAAGATTGATACAAATAATATCATTAGACGTCAATGGAGGGGAAGACCTCATAAAGTTGTTTACTGGGGATTCATGATGTGATAAACATGTCTGCAAGAATAATTTCTAATTTATATTTTAGCCTGCAAAATTCCAGTTGCTTCAGCAAGGTGTTGTAAACTCATTACTGATACAATCTCTGATACATTGCTCTACTTCTGAAGCATAAAATGTCCCTTTTTCCCCCCATCTTCCTTCTGCTTTTCTCAATGTCTCCTTCATTTCCTGATTTTAATTTCTTTGCTGGTAACACTACCTTATCTCTTCTACAACCCCATTCTCACCACTCTGTCTGCTCTAATATATTAATTAAAAACAAACAAATCAAATACTTCCTCCCTACTAAGAATGATGATTTACCTGCACTTTGCCATTAACTCTCATGACTTAAATTCTGTGCTTTGGCCTTTTATCTTCTGCTTTCTATGGGGTTTTACGCTGTGCATTCATTGAGTCAGGAACCAGGTCTAAGGACTGGTGGAACACTCATACGTAGGGATTTATCCTGGCATCTGATGAATAGTGGAGAGGGACACAAACACATTATCTTCCTTCCCCCACCAACAGAGAATCTGTGAAGCCAAGTAGTTGTGATTGCATTATATGCATTGGAAAACATAGTTTAAGACCCTATATTTCCATTTGAAATTTGTGGAAAGAAATACTCACTTGATGCTGGATATTAAATTAATCTGGGGCAGCACAGACATGCCAGGCCCACTTAGCTACCTGTACCCTACCTTTGATTTCAAGAGGCATAGAAAAATCTGATATTGACAGACTCCATGACAGTCTGTCACATATGCAAGGAATCTTGCATACAGTAAGTGTTCTGATATTGTGTGATGCGTGCTAATGTAAGTGTTTTTCCTGCTTTGAAACCCGAGTGGCTATTAAAAAGAAGTTATAAGTGACGAAACGAATGATAAACCATAAAAGGCAGTTTGTAAAGTATGGTTTTAAAATTAAAAGTATAAAAATGGAAGAAAAAGAAATTAATGAAATTAAAACCTGAAAAAGTATTGAGATTTGCTAATATTCTTTCAATTTGAAATTGGCAAAAAAAAGTGAATGAAAATAAATCCTCAAACATTGATTGTCATTACCAAAATATTTTTTGTTTCTTTTTTTTTCTCCAGAAGCCTGGGACATTTGTAGCACCTCACTTTGTTGTCTAATAAAATACAGCTCAAGAACTGCCTCCCACCCTATGTATTTATAGCCGTGGTTTCCATTTCAATGGCTCAATATTTTCCAGCAAAAATCAACTTCCCTGAAAAATGCCCAGCTGCATGTTTCCTGTCTACACCTGTTCATGGTAGTGTTTTTTTCCTCCTGGAAGTCTTAGACAAATATGTTGGAAAACAGTTGTGTGTTTCTGAATGCCATGTTACACAATCTATAGTACCTAAGTATAGAGGGTTTTTTTGTTTTGTTTTGCTTTGTTTTTTTTTAAACAGATATTCAATAAAGAATAGTCAGAAAAATATTCTTTGACAAAAATGTATGAATTAAATAGTTACAGAAAAGTCTTGAGATCTTTAAAAAGGTGATATTTAAATGTAGGTTGCAAGCTTGGAGTTTCAACTTGTAGAAGCCCTTTTGTATGTGTGGTGAAAGTGAGCAAATGGCTGTAGAACATTATTGATATTTTGCTATGTTATAATCTTTAACTCTGCTCTGCATTTGGTTTACAAAGGCATAAACATACAGCACTGAAGGATTAAAGCCCTTAAGTTTCAGTTAGGTGTTTAAATATAACTCATTGCTTCCTCCGCATTGTGCTAGGGACTGGTTGAGCCCTGCACTGAATTAAGCTCAAGAGAGAACCCACATGAATGGGTAATATTTTCTTCCCCTATTCTTTCTGTATATTTTGCACCATGACCAACTCAGATGGTTTTGGAGCTTTAAATCTACATACAAGTGCACCAATCTAGGATCTAGGGACATGACTGTATTTTTTCTGAACAACTGTCATGGAAAGCTCTGCATTATAACAATTAAAGAAATAATTATTTGCATACTTTGAATAAATATGGGTAGCATTCAGGTTTTATTGCTGCTAAATATATTTCCCTGGACCAAATTAGTGATCAGAGTTCCTTAAAAATGTAAATAAACATAAATTCTAACACAAATGGATGGCTTATTAACCAATCCCTTCCTCTTAAAAATTTTCCACATAAACATTTGGCTATTTTTCAAACTACACAGTATTTCTACTCCAGACACATACAATGGGTTGGAAGTGTTGGAGGTGGAAGAAAGTGAGGCAAAAATATGGTCTTTAAGAACATCTGGCTTTCTGATAGGAGCAGCACAAGATATTTTTTTTTTTTAAGCAGCAATGATACTTTTTATTGATACATTATAAAGCAGTTTGATGCAATTCCTAAGCTTGTTATACAGCATCATACTGACTTTTCTTTTTCTTTTCTGATCTGTCTCAGAACTGTGTCTAATATTTTACAAATATAAAAATAAGTATTTGCAACACACAGAAAAAGTATAGATTGTGTAACTGCATATAAGACATAATTACATGAAACAACAAAACAGGTAGGTCTGTTCAGTTCTTAAAAGGACTCTCAAACAAGAGAAGAGATCTTTCAAACTAAATATTTGCTAAACAAATATTTGGTTCTGTACTTCTATATTATTTTTAACTGTCCATTATGACAAGCACTTTGCAAAATAATCCATACCTCACTGGCTGCTGGATTTTCCCCAAAAGCAAAGATCAAATCTGTACCAAAAAAGGACAGATGACATTAACAAAGTCTAACTACACCAAGAACATTAACTTTATGATAGCACACCTGCAGATGGTGCTGTTCCACAACATTTCCTGCATAAAATCAGATTAAAATGCATCAGTTGGTCTAGTCTTTGATCTTTCATTATATATTGTCATATAGTACATGCAACTTTTACATAAAATGGTTGGCTGTGTGTGAAGGCCAAACTAGATGGAAAACAATACATAAAGATATAACATTTCCTCATCCCAAAGATACTTCCTTTTTTTCCACCCCCTTCTTATTATAATGTTAGCAGTTATCCAGCGATGTCATATTTCTTTTTAATAGTATATAGCATTTTAGCATTGCTGTTTGTGAGACCAAAAATTGTAGTTACTTAGAGAGGCTATGTTTTAAATTGTCTTTCAATTTCAAACATGCTACAGTGTATAAACAATTGCTAGCAAATGTTCTCTTACAGAATATTATTACTTATGGGCTACGGGTTAAGAATTATACTATTCTCACAAAGACTGTGGGGATAGTAGAAATAAAACATTGCTCCACAGAGAGAAAAATTTTCAAAGCTGTGTTTATTGCCAGAGCAGAAGACTGAGGGCAACACGTGTTATCAAGTGAATTATTTCATCCTTCTATGCTATAAATTTAATGTGATTTCATTGGAACTAGCTGTGTTTGTTCTATTATTCCATAGGTTTTTATTTTTTAATCATGAATGAAAGTATCACTACTACTACTACAACTACTACCACTGCTACTACTACTAGTAGTGCTATTATTACTACCACTATAAATTTGTACAAATCATGGCTCTATACTTCATTGCCTTTTTATGGCGAGCCTAATTCTTCTCTCCATTCCAATGGGACAGTCTTGTTTAAATCAACAACACTGCACCAATGGAAATCAAATGAGTCTCTGAAAATAAATTATGATTTCCATATTTTAGAGCATAACTTGTAACTGTAGAACTGCAGAATTTGTAACTGTATTTGAGTATGGAAACAACCAATTTCAGAAACATTTTTATAAGATATTAACACACATTGTAGGAGAAACCCTAAATAGTTCAACAGAGATTTTTTTTTTCTAAGTGATTATCTCAGAACGTTAATATTTTATAACAGTAAGGAATAACAATTAATTTTACCTAGACATTTAAATCTCCAAAGTTTTTGGCAGTATATAAATCAAGAAACATTAAACACTTAAAAATCTAAAGATATGCATATGATAAGCAGATGTTAAGTTTTAGTTACAGGGTAAGTTGAAGGAACGTGAGTAGTTTAAATGGGAAATCTTTACCCACTGGCACTAGCAGGAGCATTTTCATTGACTTCACTGGTGTCATAATTACCTATGCTAGTCTTCCACAGTCAAAGCCACTCATTGAAACCAGTAGGAGGTCAGAATATTTCAGGGGTATAAACATAATTATTGAGTTTTTTGTTGGTTTCACTGGGATATTTACTTTAAGGGCCTATGTTATGCCTTCTAAAAAAGAAATAAACCAGAAATGATTCACTACTATTTCTTGGGAAAAGGAATGAATCACTTTTTTCCACTCACTCTGCAGAGTAAACACAGGATTTAATAATTAATAGATTATCATGAGATCCTTTGGATGCCCTGTGCATGTTCAGTATCTCTGATGCTTCTCTTCACTTGCTGTTGCATGTGGAATTTGCTCTCCAGAAAGAGAAAAGATGTCTTCAAAACTTCCTAGTCCCTCAATTTAAATTTTGCAATTATAACTGTCAATACATGAGGAAACTGATCTATGTCATGTATACCTTCAGTTCTGTGGTGATAGCCTGTGGACTATTGGTTCCTTTATGGTATTATGATGTTAGGCCCTGAACAGAACTCTTACCTTTAGCTTCATCTTGCTTCCTTGTTAAAAAATCAACCTACTGCAAAACTGTTTCAGAACTATCAATAATACACGTTCTCAAATGGGTCAGTCTAATGTCCATCCATGCCAGGTACTTGGATTCTTGGATCTTACAGACCCAGACTGAAGTGGTTTGGATTGCCTCTTGCTGATACCTATTTTTTGTCTTCAGAGAGTAAGATTTCTCAAACTTGCTCATACTCAGGTTCCACTTTATGAGCTGTAAAGTGACTTACTCAAGCAGTATAACGCAATTTTGTAAAATATTAAAAAAATATTTAAATTATTTTTAGTAGAAGTCCGCTGAAGATTACTTTTGGTAATGGAAATAAATATACAAATAAAATACTGACTATTCTTGACAAACAAACAAACAAACACACTAAATTGGTAGTTGTTAGTGATCTGGGGTGGGGGGAGGGGGCGTCACACCAAGAGACAATACCATACAATCCCCAAATTCCTTGCTGGTGATTTTATTATTTTTGCTCTTTGTACATAGCTATGTGTGCTATCAGGGACATGGAAAATAGTGATATTTTCAGAGCTTGTTATGTATTTGTAAGTCAATTTGTAAATATCCACACTGAATTTACTACATATCTATTCTGTTTGACTGTACAACACTAACACATGCCATGTTATTTGGACAGAAATGGATTCAGTTTAGGGACTCACCAGATAAAAGCCCAGTGCTCTGACCATATGTGTAATATAAATGCTTTTTAATTTTTTTTTGATGAACTATTATCCCTTTTTCATGCTTTCAGAGGGCGAGGAGGGTTTGGCAGGAGGGTATCCCTACGGTGTAACTAACCAAGACAATAATGGGGCATTTGGCTAATTAACGAATACATTTAACTATTATTTAATTACATAGTACTTTCTGGAAAAGAAAATTCTTTTGTTGCGTACTAAAGATAAATTTGGAAGAAAGGAATATGAAGTAACTCATCTATATTGTCATGGAATAATCTACTAATGTAAAATTTTTCATTCTGTCTTCAGAGTTGTAGCCACCTGCAGACATAATATGTCAGTCTTCAAATTCATTGTTTTCTACTTATGTGATACATATTTCTCAAAGGCATTAGTTGGTGTACAGTGTGCATGATACACTGGTTGTATTATACAGAGATTTATTTTTAATCATTCAGATATGTATAGACTGTTCTGAATACCAGAGTCACTTATGTGTTTTCCTCAGTTTTGACTTCAGCAGAAGCCATTGTACCTGGAAGCTATTTCAGCCACCAGGCTTCAGAATTTCAATTTTGAAAGGAGTGGCCCTTCCAAGACAGAAATCATGGCCCCCTGATATCCAGTTACCACAACTTGGGCTAGAGCGTTCATGCAAAGATTATTTTCAGTTTAATTCAAAGAGAGAGAGAAATACCTGTACTTTTTAATACCACTTATTTACCAGTTCAGACAGTAGTTTATATGACTTGAGTACCACCCACTTAATCTTCATTTAGTGTGTACAGAGGGAAAAAAAATATCTCTGACAGTGAATATTGGCCCTATACAGCCAGTAAAAATGTTCAGATCCAACAAACCAAGAAAAAGCTGAAACAAAACCCCACATATTACAGGGTTTTGTTCTTTTCTTTCTTAGGAAACTGAGTCAGGATCAATGTTATGTACAAAACTTTAATATATAATGAGGTTACTAGAGTATTGTAGGGCAACAATTGTTGTACTTGAAATAGGACTGAAATATATGAAACTGGCACATATTTATTCTCAGGTCCCCTGATATCAAACTGCAAGGCTATGCATTGGTTAATGCCCTTTTCCTGAAAATGAATGGGTTGGATTTGCCTCTTTTGTAATGTTTTTCATTAAAGCATATAAATAAGTCCAAATATTTTATCAATGCAACACTCTCCCTCATCATCTCTAAAACAACTATCAAATTATTGGGGCTGTGTATTAATGAGTGTATGTCTGGCATACTTAGATAAAAAATTAAAATGCTTAACTAGATTGCATAGAACTATCTCAAACTACTTTAAGATTTATAGCTTTTTGTACTTAATTAATTGAACCTGATTCCTGAGGATGCATTTTCCATGAATTGCCAAAGAGATAATTAATTATTCTTCATATCTGGGGAGACTCACTTCTACTTCAGGTTCACTTTAAACATCTCACATAGGTCTTAGAGTGCCCATGTTCAGGAGGTCAGACTCCATGTTTGGCCCAGGAAGAGGTGTAGGATGTTGCAGGGACCAGTTCAGAGTGATGATGCTAGATGCCCCAGGTTAGATAGTGCAGATACACTATGTTGTTATTCACCCAAAATACTGACATAGGAAATATGGATGTGGCTTCTTTTGACCATAAGCCAGAAATATTTGTTGACAAATGTGGCAAAGTACTGAAATCAGTACAACAATATATTTCTCCACCAGGGAATGTGGCCCATCCATCCTACTCTATGGATGAGAATCTTAAAAACAAATAATTTACAGCAGGATTCCCTAGGGATAGAGGCAGACCAAGGATTTTCAGTATTAAAATGAGGAATTTGTCTTGTAAAAATAAACAAGAAGTACAGGTCCTGCTAAGCTACTTGAGATGTCTGCCATACCAACATCTGTGTCTGAGTTTAGGCATCTAGATTCAACTTGTAGTCAGTGGGAAAACGCAAGCACTTGAGTATTTAGTTCACCTAGCAAATTTTGAATGTCTACTTTTATCTATGAGATGAATCATGATTTAAGAGTGACTGCCTCCTTCAACCATATTGGAAGGTTAGGATGGTTATATACATACAGCATATTTGTTCAGGTGAATCCCTCCTTAGCAATAGTCCATGTTTCTAGGACTAAGTGTGTCCTAATCATTAGACCTGTAAGGCTAATAAAACAGCCTTCAAATTAGATTTGTGGGGGCAAGAAAAAAATAACAGTATCTGCAAATGTTTCTTATAGTCCCGTGTTCCTGTTAAATCAGCTACTCATGTTGAGTAATGTACTCAGTGCAACATTGCAACTGGATAGGTCTCTTGGTCATTTCTAATTGCCTTTATAAATAACAACTTCTTGTTGCTGCCAGATCACAGTAACAAAGGCATATGTAACCTCAAAACTGGCAGGAACATAACACGTTCACCACTGGGAAACCACTGGTGTGTGGATACCTTATTTACACAGATACAAATGACTGTTATGCATTTCCCAGATTCAAAATGGCAGCTAATGTACTGCAAATAGAATTTCACAGGATTTCATTATAAATTTAAAAAGCAATAAAAAAAGTGTACTTCAGCAAAGTGATTACCACAGAAAGATAGTAAAATAATAACCCTAAGAGTAACTGCTGAGATTATCTGTTTGGGGGTTGTTTGGGTTTGTCTGTTGTATGTTTTTTGTTGTGGTTTTTTTTTTCCCCTGTCCCTACTGTTATTTAGAAAAAAAGTTAAAACCTTGCATTTATAAGACTAAGTAATTTCCCCCTTCCTTACCTTTCATGCTTACACACCTGTCTTTTCCACACAAAAATAATTTGTGAGATAATATACAGCAAAGAAAGGAGGAATAACACATTTTGAAGAATAAAGTGAATCTTTTATACGAGTTATGAGGTATAACAGGTTTTGTGTATTTTAAAGCATAATGGTCTGATTTCTGTTTGCATCATTGTGGAGATGCCTTTTTTTGCAAGGGTAGCATAAGAGTATTTATAATAAATATAGGATTGGACTGAATATTAAGGAAGTGTGCATGTGTGTATTGTGTGTTTACATCTATTGATGCTTTGAATTAAGAAATTGATGGAGATAATTCTAATCCATCCTTTTTTTGTTTCTTTCTCCTTTTTTAATAAGACCTTTTATTACAAATCGTTTATACATACTTTGAGAGAGAGGTACCTTTAATAACTGATCAAACAAAGTGAGATTAAAGAAAATAACAAATTTCTATCATCTAACCTCACTAATGTTCAGTTAATGATAGTGACATGACACATTTGAACTTGTATGATAAATAGAAAAAAATAATGAAACAAAAATAAGTTGAGTCAGGGAAGATAATTATGGTAATTTTATCCAGCTCAATTTCTCTTTCAAAAGAACATATAATTGCTCTGATATTTTGTTTCCAACCACCTTGTCTATGAGCCAATATAAACTAAGGGCAAACTGGATTAAAAACTCCCCCTTCTCCCTCCTGTTTATCAAATCCTTATCTGACTGAACAATTCAAAGCCCTCGTCTCCTTTTTGGTCCTGCTTATATTGCAGTGAGGTGAAGTTGTCGGGGTTAAGGGAACAGGGGAGTTTCAATCTGGGGGGAGATGATACCCCATGAGGAATAGATGACATCTGGTTCTGTCTGTCTGAGATGCAGGCAATATGCCAGGTACAAAGTATGTTCCTTGACATATCTTTTGAACGTGTTGTTAATTGTTAATGTTCACCCTTTTCCTTTCTAATTGCCGTAATGCTAAAACAGTAATTAGCGTTCACAAAATATCTTTCAGGAATTTTCTCCATTTCATTCAAATTAAAATGGATTAGATGAGTTTAAGTGTCAGGACTCATCCTATCTCTATCTGAGGCATGGTCCAGGGGTGGTAGTACCCGTCCAGTTACAAGACCAATCTCATTTAGACACCATAATTACAGTAATGACTAACATCCACTGCTGCTTAATTGTAAGCTCCTGAAAAATGAGTTGGAAATTAGCTAAGTTGCAGGGTTTTTTTCACCTTTCTTAATAAGGTGTCATAACTTTTTACATTATTTTTATTCTTCTGAAGTTATAGTGATCAAGTACTATCAGCTCAGAAGTGAGTTTTCTCATTTCCTTCATTGTGTCTTTATACTTTAAATCATATTAAGATCTGTTTAAAGTTGGCACCCACTGCGGTAACTTTTAACATCTCCTAAGTGGGATTCTTGATACAACTAATTCTACAGGATTCATAACCTATCTGATTCAGATAATCTGAATATCATAGTTGTATCACTGGCATCTGAACTGTATTGAACATAATAAAACAGTTGGGGAATTCCAGTATCTGATCTAAGGTAACACTCTCCCAAATATATCAACACCCAACTTGCACTTCGGTCCCATCTCATTTTATACATCTCTCTTGCAAAGGTTTATGCAAAGCTATATACACATATAATGCTTCTTGAATCAGTACTGGATTTAATAAACATTGGATTTCATGATGTGACTTCCCAGGAACATTAAATAGGTATTAAAAGAGGTGGGGAAAAATACCAACACTCTGGGTGGAGAATGGATATCTGCTTGAATTTGTGCAACACCTCATACAGTGGAATACTAATCTTGAAACATTTAAATTAATCTGTAATACATATAATTAGGCAGTATTTTTTTTGTGTGTTCTATTTATGAATAGCAGTTAAAAAAGATATTACAAACAGAAGTAGCATATGTTTACTAATAATGTCAAAGTTTAATTATTATAAGGCATAGTATGAGCACCTATTTTCTTGTCAGACTCTAAAAATATGAACTCAATGAATGTTTATTATAGATGTTTTATTCATGTATTAATTATTTATAAACTATATGAAGTTCCATTTTATATATAAAATGTGACTGTCAATAAATTCTGATAGCAACTGGAAGAAATTTAAATGTCTCTCCTAGAGAACAGTCATAAAATGCAAAATGTGGGCCTTTTCTTACATGTGTCTCTAGAAACAGAGTAGTTTTTCATTGCTGACACGTCTGCTATACTTTATTTTGGTTTTTTTCTTCTCCAACTTATAATACTTCCCAGGAGTAAGGTCTTTTCTTAATAAGTACTGCTTGACATTTACCTTTACATACATGATAAGTATTTGAAAATGAGCATCTGTCAATGCTATGGCATCAAATTTAAACTTATTAGTCATGCAAATAACTTGGCCTATAGATCTCATCAACACCTTTTCAAATTTTCAGACAAACAAAACAAAAAACCTCTAGCAGAACAAAGTCAAACCAGTTCTCCCCCTTGTCAGTATTAAAGAATTGCCAGTTAGAAATTTGCACACCTATTACTATAATACTAAAGATAAGCAAAAAAGGGTGTTTAAAGGTTCTGATTATATTAATTCACCTTTTCCTCTAGTGAATTTAAATTGAAAGTTTAATTTACAACAATGGATTAAAAAATGGATGTTAGCTGTTAGAGAAGTAGCTTGATCAAAATCCCATGATGTTATTTAAAGGACAAAGTGAATTAATCTTTATCCAAGTTTTTAATGTTGTCTTTATTTGTTGTTTAATATTTTGTCTAACACTCAGAAGAGATACCTCAAAGAGAGTATTCAATCTGAAGGTTGGGGAGTTGCATAAAATATTTTTTTCTTGAATTTGAAAAAATCTGAAAGGGAGCAGACAAGCCTTTCTTAAAGCATTTGTCACTTTGGAAGCAAAAATATTCAGGATGTGTTTTATTTCTCTTTTACTATATTATATCTGAGGTTTATAAATATTTACAAACATTTATTTTGCAAACCTTTTCTGGAGTGGGGAGACAAGGAGAAATATTACAGAATTTAAATTTTAGGTTTTTATTCAGTTTCTTTTAGAAACATACTTACAACTAATTTTCAAAAAAAATTTACATGAAGTTGAGTCAGTGGTATGTCCTTGGAGTGATGAAAGCTAACCACATATGGGGCTGCATTACTAAGAGTGTGGCCAAGAGTTTGAAGGATTTACCTCAAAGTATTTATTACTATTTGGCACTTGTGACACTGCATCTGGAGAATATACATAGTTTTAGGCTTCACAATAGAAGATTGGAACTGATATATTGGAGCAAGTCCAGCAAAAGGTCACTGAGATGATTAGGGAGCTGGAGCACATACAAAAGGAAGCTTGGAAAGTTGGTTCAGTCTGGAGAAGGCAAAGCTATATGGTTTTTATTGCTGTCTTCAATTACCCAATGCAAAATCATGGAGAAGATGAAGCCAGACTCTTCCTGGAGATGAATAGTGAAAAGGCATCAGATACCAGTTGTTGGAAGGGAAATTTAAATTAGACATTAGGAAAACAAGATTTACAGTAAGGTCATCAAACATTGGAAAGAAATTTCCAAGAGGGGCTGAAGAATCTCCAATGTTGGAGAAAGACAAAATTTGACTGAACAATACCCTGAACAACCTGACTTTGAAGTTGGATTTTATTTTCAAGCTGGTCCTGTTCTGAGTGGGGAGTTGGATCAGGTCACCTCCAGAGGTGTTTTACAACTTAACTTGTTCTATGATTCTGTGACTAATTTTCTTTTCTTTCATGTACATTGCTGATGATAAGTCTTCTACACTCAGCCTAGTACCATGCCATTGCTGTCTATTTCATGCTTTCTTCTGTCCAGTGGTGAGGATACATTAGTGCTGACAGTGGACCTTATTTCTCTGCCTCTTGTCCAATTCTGCTTAGTAGTTATCTTTTCTTCTGTTTCTTTCCCTCAGAAAAAGGTGCAAAATAGACCTACTACTTTTGGAGGATGGGGTCAGAGACATAAAATGGGATTAAGAAGTCTGTATTAAGTTCAGGAAACCCACAAACTGAGAGAGAAGATGTCAGAGTCCTTTGAGGTGTAGCCTTCAACATGGAGTCCTCTTCCTTTTGCTTCCAGTCAGGTTGAATTGCCTATGGAAAAGGATTCATGAGGAGAGTAGGTATCTTTTCATATGCAGAGTCCTTGAAACTTTAGTGCCTGAAAGAAAGCAACAGTCAGGAATTCCACGATGTTTTTTCACTCTTGGTTTCATGAGATATTCAGATCTTACTTCACCTTATTAGTGTACCCCCCTATTTCCATATTCTTTGGGAGCCTATCTTGCTTCTGAACAAAGCTTGAATGGCCAAAGGCTGATTTTACTTAGATTTCACTATTTCTGATAAGAGGCTACCAAGAAAAAACAAACTACAATGTACTCCCTCTTTATTCCATTTCCCTTTCCTCCTGTTCTTATCATGGCATGAGAGTGATATAAGTTTACCAGTGAACACTCTACAGAACAGATTTACATCGTAAAGTCTTAACATTTCATTCTAATACCAGATGACTTCAAGACACCAAAATAGAATGATGAAGCATTTCCCTAAGGGTTTATCTCATATCATGTCTGATTTATACAAGATTGATTAGAGCTTTGAAATTTTTTTTATTGTATAATAAAGGCTAGATACCTCATAAGATATTTGTTTATCAGAAATCCTTTGCTCTTGCAGGAGTACATGTAGGAGTAAAAAGTGGAAAAACACTCAGAAAACAGATAGTAAGAAAAGTTAAAAAAAAAATCAAGACAACTAAGATCAATCAACAACAGTCAATCATCTGTACCTTTTACACTTTTTCTTAGAACATGATTTGGGGCCATATCAAGGGCTGAAGAAGAAGGAGCCTACAGGAGAATAAATATATTAGACAATAAATCCCTTCTGAATTTTAATTTTCATAAAAGCCAGGCATAGGAAGTTCCACACATGGTCACCACTGAATATAAACTTTTTAAAGTATGTTTATATGTGGGAGATATCAAAATCTTTCAACATAAAACTGTTTAGAGCTCAGTGGGTGATCTCTACTTGAGTACAAGTAGATTCAACAACTACGTCATCTTGGTTTCAAGTCAACTGGCAGCATTTAAGGATTTATTTAGTTCTAGCTCCATTATCTACAGCCCTCAGATCAAAACTTTAATCTGAACTCCTTTAGAGGATCAGATATGTCACCCACTCATCTTTACACACCAAAAAGAGTGGTTCCTCATACATCTCTCCAGTCACTTAGTTACGGTCATCTTATTGCCCACATAAATGGTTGGCCCAAAGACAATTAATATGTTCATGAGGAAGATATATTCAGCTCAGTAAACACTGAAATAGTATGGAATTCTACAAAAGCAAGTTTTAATGTCTTCTTAAGTGATTTATTTTCCCCTAAAATCTAAGATTTACCAGAATTGCCTTTAAGGCAGAATTGCCCACTTATTTTCTGTTGTTTCCAAGTAACAATGCTATCGCACTTGAAAATAATAGAACCTTCTTCTTCAGTAGGATATAAAATGTTTCTAAAAAGAGCTTACTCAGGTATGGTCACTCTGGCATGCACCCAAACTGTCGTTCTCTGGTCACTCTCTTTCAAACAAGGCACACTCCAGCAAACCTGTATGTAGAAAATGAGTGTTCTAAGAAGTGGGACAAGTCAGATTGCCCCAGCTTGATATCTGGATGACTTATAAACTAAAGACCTTTAATGACCTATGAAACAATTTTCCTAGAAGAAAAAGTCCCTCCTCATCATTACAACAGCCTGTTCTTAGGCAGGTTTGGGCATGTTTAGCACAAAATACAGAGTCTGAAAATTTAAGCAACTATTTCTAATACACCTGTTATGTATGTTTCTTGTGAATATCACTCAGCTCTCCAGCTAAGCATGTAAGCTCTCAGAGAAGGGATTGTTTCTGTACTGTATTTAATGAATGTGCTGAATACAGTGGTTCTTTGCTTTAAATACAGAGGATGTTTCTGCAAGTTAGGATGCGTTCTTAGAGTCAAATGTCTGAAATCCACATACTTCCATTACTAAAGCAGTAGATGATAAATGGATCCCCCAACTGTGTAAGAAAGTAAAGAAAATTCAAAATAAAAATGTAATGTCACAAAAGAGTCATGTGCTCATCATGAGCTGTGAGAGAATCAGATCTGTAGAGAGTACAAAGGACTGCAGTGTTACAGAAAGAATGATTAAGGAAACAAGGCATTCTTAATTTAGGTTTCAAAACAAACGACTACTACCCGCTGTTGGTTATACAGGCTGGCAGTGATGAGGTTGCAGAGAGAAGTCCAGAAGCAATCAAAAGGGACTTCAGGGCACCGGGATGACTGGCTGAAGGATCAGGAGCACAGGTAGTGTTTTCCTCAATCCCTACAGTGGCAGGGAAGAATACTGAAAGGAACAGGAAAACACACCCGAACAACACGTGGCTCAGGAGCTGGTGCCATCAGAGGAATTTTGGCTTTTTTGATCATGGGGAGGTTTACACGGCACCGGGCCTGCTGGCGACAGATGGAGTTCAGCTGTCTCACAGGGGGAAAAGGATTCTCGCTAATGAATTGGCAGGGCTCATCGAGAGGGCTTTAAACTAGGTTTGAAGGGGGAAGGGGATAAAACCAGGCTCACTGGAGATGAGCCTAGGGGTGGCATGCTGATTCTGGGGGCAAAATCGATAGCCCAGCTCAAGTGCATCTGGAAGCCATTGTGCAGCGGGATAGCTATGACTTAGTCGCCATCACAGAAACATGGTGGGCTGACTCTCACGATTGGAGTGCTGCAATGGGTGGCTATAAACTCTTCAGAAGGGACAGGC
>NW_008824290.1:847721-874098 GCF_000699105.1 Pygoscelis adeliae | reverse complement strand
CCAATCGTGAGAGTCAGCCCACCATGTTTCTGTGATGGCGACTAAGTCATAGCTATCCCGCTGCACAATGGCTTCCAGATGCACTTGAGCTGGGCTATCGATTTTGCCCCCAGAATCAGCATGCCACCCCTAGGCTCATCTCCAGTGAGCCTGGTTTTATCCCCTTCCCCCTTCAAACCTAGTTTAAAGCCCTCTCGATGAGCCCTGCCAATTCATTAGCGAGAATCCTTTTCCCCCTGTGAGACAGCTGAACTCCATCTGTCGCCAGCAGGCCCGGTGCCGTGTAAACCTCCCCATGATCAAAAAAGCCAAAATTCCTCTGATGGCACCAGCTCCTGAGCCACGTGTTGTTCGGGTGTGTTTTCCTGTTCCTTTCAGTATTCTTCCCTGCCACTGTAGGGATTGAGGAAAACACTACCTGTGCTCCTGATCCTTCAGCCAGTCATCCCGGTGCCCTGAAGTCCCTTTTGATTGCTTCTGGACTTCTCTCTGCAACCTCATCACTGCCAGCCTGTATAACCAATAGCAGGTATTAAATGTACAGTAATGTACAGAGTAATTAAATTATTTCATGTGGGAAACACCTTGGAACTTATTATCAGGTAAAATAGTTATTGTTTTACAGGATGGTGACAGTGGCTATGATTCTATTTTCTGAGATTTCCTGAAGAGAAAAATATCATTGTGTGGTGAAATCCATTTAAACTGAATAGGTTCAGTGTATCCAGTATTTTCAAGTTATGTGAGTTTTAGTGTATATGTCCGTATCACCTCTACAGAATGCACAGGATAGGCCAGACTTTCCAGACCTGTTCAAATGAGGAGACTGACTGTGTGTGAAAAGACCCTTCTGAAGAATAAATACTTCTACCTTAGTAAGTATTGCACCTATTGAACAAACTGATGCTTGTTGACTGTGGACATACCTGGTACCTCTGGGTCTACAAGCTGCCTGTTCTGATCTACTGTGTAGTACCAACCAAACTCATATGGCTGGCAGACATCTGGAAATCATAGACAATTATAAAAAAAAATCCAAAAGCCAACTCAATTTATGTCATAGAAAAAGAAACCTGAGAATATCCAGATATGAAATGACATTACGAGTACCAGACCAATGTGGTACTATTAAAGCCAAGAAAATATAGAACATTTTAGTATTATTTTCACCACAGAAGAGGAATGAAGAGTCAAAATATTGAAAATTTATGCATAATAAAAAAAAAATCCAGTTTAATGAAATAATTTTCAGACACTTCTAAGGTAAAATAACTATATTTCTTTTCAGTTCTGCATTTCTTAGTGTTACCTCCATTTCACATTTTGACACCAGTATTAACTCCATTCTTACATGGTTGCCAGAAAACATGACACAAGTCAGAGGAGAAAATAAGTTAGATCAAAGGTAAATTTAGGAGGAAAATGGATGTAAGTGGAGGATGAAAAATGGATGTCATTGAAAACCATGAGGATTACTGCCATGAGCTAAAACAGAACTTGTAGCAGCCTGTAGAGGTCATAGAATTATAGAATAGTTTGGGTTGGAAGGGACCTCTAAAGGTCATCTAGTCCAACCCCCCTGCAATGAGCAGGGACATCTTCAACTAGATCAGGTTGCTCAGAGCCCACTCCAACCTGACCTGGAATGTTTCCAGGAATGGGGAATCTACCACCTCTCTGGGCAACCTGTTCCAGTCTTTCACCACCCTCAGTATAAAAAATGTCTTCCTTATAGCTAGGCTAAATCTACCCTCTTTTTGTTTAAAACCATTACTCTTTGTCTTATCGCAACAGGCCCTACTAAAAGGTTTGTCCCCATCTTTCTTATAAGGCCCCTTTAAGTACTGAAAGCCTGCAATAAGGTCTCCCCAAAGCCTTCTCTTCTCTAGGCTGAACAACCCCAGCTTTCTCAGCCTTTCTTCATAGCAGAGGTGTTCCATCCCCCTGATCATTTTCATGGCCCTCCTCTGGACCCATTCCAACAGGTCCATGTCTTCCCTGTGCTGAGGCCTCCAGAGCTGGATGCAGTACTCCAGGTGGGGTCTTACCAGAATGGAGTAGAGGGGCAGAATCACGTCCCTTGACCTGCTGGCCACACCTGTGGCCAGCAGCCCAGGTAATCACCTGGATGATGCAGCCCAGGATATGATTGGCCTTCTGGGCTGTGAGCGCACATTGCTGGCTCATGTCCGGCTTTTCATCCACCAGTCCCCCCAAGTCCTTCTCGGCAGGGCTGCTCTCAATCCCTTCATCCCCCAGCCTGTATTGATACTGTGGGTTGCCCCAACCCAGGTGCAGGACCTTGCACTTGGCCTTGTTGAATCTCATGATGTTCACATGGGAACACTTCTCAGTCAGTTCAAAAAAGGAAATATTTTGAATTAGGTTGTAGAACCCAAAGCAAGTTACTTTGTATGTCTTTTCCTGCAGGTAATTTGAAATGAATTTTCAAGAAATCTACAATTTTTATCCAAGAAAAATAAATTTCTCCAGATGATATAGATAGAGAATACCTGAACCACTCTTATAATGTATTGAAATAGTTACTAGGCCCAGTCAATAGCTGGGGTTCCACAGCTGAAAAGAAATCTCTGTCCCAAGGAGCTTACAACTTTTTACATGAGAGAAGATAAATATGAAGAAATGTGAAAAACATATGATAGGAGAAGGTGAAAGTCTGAGATTTTTAAAATATCTGTTTGTAGGGTACAAAACGTCACGTTAGAAGGTTCCAACTGTATTGTCAGAAGTTTCCATCAGTATCATCACTGTCTTTTCTTTCGTCCTCGTATCCTGTCCATTTTCTACTCTCTGATGATTGTTTTACATGCCCCAGGTTTTCCTTTCTTGTCCTTTTATGCTCCCATCTTGGCTGGTCTTGCATCTGTTGTAGTTTGCCTTCTCTGTTTTGCTATCTTGGAAATCATTGGCAAAAATTCCTAGTTCTGTTACCATAAAAAAGCAGTGCATTCTTATACGGAAAGCAGGTTATAAGACTGACGAATAAAGGAGAGTGAAGGAAGAAGAGGATAGTATTTCATGCTTCTTTTTACTCGCAGCTCTGCTGTGCTTACACTGACTTTTTTAGTCATGCCAGCTGTAGGCACACTATGGAAGTATGAAAGAGATGTTTGTACAGGACAATGCATAGATCTGGACAGCCTGAACCCTGGCAAGGTGTCGTGGTTTAACCCCAGTTGGCAACTGAGCACCACGCAGCCGCTCGCTCACTCCCACCCGCCCCCCGTGGGATGGGGAAGAGAATTGGAAGGGTAAAAGTGAGAAAACTCGTGGGTTGAGATAAAACCAGTTTAATAGGTAGAGTAACAGTCGCGCACGCAAGCAAAGCGAAACAAAGGAATTAATTCACTACTTCCCATCGGCAGGCAGGTGTTCAGCCATCTCCAGGAAAGCAGGGCTCCATCACACGTAACGGTTACTTGGGAAGACAAATACCACCACTCCAAACGTCCCCCCCTTCCTTCTTCTTCCCCCAGCTTTATATACTGAGCATGACGTCCCATGGTATGGAATATCCCATTGGCCAGTTTGGGTCAGCTGTCCTGGCTGTGCCCCCTCCCAGCTTCTTGTGCCCCTCCAGTCTTCTCAGTCGGTGGAGCATGGGAAGTTGGAAAGTCCTTGACTAGTATAAACACTACCTAGCAACAACTAAAAACATTGATGTGTTATCAGCATTGTTCTCACCCTAAATCCAAAACACAGCACTGTACCAGCTACTAGGAAGGAAATTAACTCTGTCCCTGCCGAAACCAGGACACAAGGGAAGGCAGGATGTCATCTCTGCCTCTCTCCTGTGTACATCTCTTTAGAAGACTTCTTATTTTTCGTGAGCTCAAGAGTTAGTTGGAAGAACAGCTTTCAGCTGTTGAAGTACTGGAAGCATTAACAATCCTAAAGAGATCTTCTAGGGTCCTAACCCTCTATGTGCTGGCCAAAATGTTGAGAACTCAACATGCTTTTCCTTTTGTACAGCCAGGGCAGTTACTGCTGCTTATTATATTCTCAGAGCTCTCCTGCTGACACTACACCTCACATAGGTAGAATATTTCTCACCACTGCTAACCCTGCAAAGGTGATTACCAATTCACACGCTCAGCACAAACACCTTGGTATTCCATGCCACGATTTACAACTTTGTGTGGAAATAATATGTTTGTATGGAGAGTCCACCTTTTCTTGTGTGAGTGGAACTGTTATTTATTCAATTGAATAAGCAGCATTTGTATGCAGCCTTAATCATGAACATTTTGGAGACTGGCATCAGGCACTAAGTACAATCCCGTCAAATAGCTGGCAGTGGATTAACTTTGACACTTAGAAACATGCCAAATTCTGACAGAATAAGAACTCGCTGTATACCCAATGTCAATCATTCACTGAGTGCCACTCCAAATGCTTATCCTGTTAGTGATGACATCAATCTGCATTGGCATTCAAAATCTGCTGCCCTTTGAATATAGTATTGAAAACAACAGACAAAACCCCAAAGTGCATGCATTTTAGCAACGACCTCTCCTTCCTTAAGAACTGGTGGCCACCTCCGATGTGGAGATGCTGCTTTATTAATGGGCCAGTCATTTTACACAGCTATTTGTAAAAAATTATATCTTTACTGTATGGTTAATCTATTGCTTTACAGTCAGGCTCACTTGCAAGCAGTCAAAGTGATTTCCATCATGTACTAAAACTTCACAGAGCTATTTAGGTCCAATTCTAGTTGCATCCCAAGTTGTAAAAGTCTACTCACAGTAACACCTAATAACGTATCACAAGGGTCACACATACTTTTTATATGCTAGCCTGGTTATTAAAACATTCACTTTCTAAGTGAGAGAAGAAGAGACATCAAGGTTCAACCTGAGGGGTTTCAAAACTATAACCACCAGATGTTTAGGCTTCCATTTATTTGACCTTTTCTTGTCTTCATAAATGCTGCATTTCTGCCTGCACAGTGACCCAACACAAGAGTAACTTTCCATTTTCCCTTTTCCTTTTTCACTCTCTCTTGTTCTATAATCCACCACAGTAAGCATGACCTTGTGAAGTAGGAAATGAAGCTGAAAAGGAAATTGAACACATCTCCTATTTCCTGGGCAGGTGTTCTAACTATTAAACTGTTCAAAAGAGGAGTAGCTCTGCACCAGTAGTGATGGATTAAAAAGTGGGCTACGTTTAGTTAAGTCCTTGCCCTTGGAAACGGACTTCACTAACCAGATCATACTTGGCTAGAGATCACTAATAAACAAGTCTGAGGCAAGTTCTTAAGCTCTTAAAAAAGGTTAATCAATTAATTAGGACATCTGTCCTTCCCTTCATCTTGCAAAGTTACTCACAACTGGAAAAAAACAAAAAAGACTCCTAAGGCTTAACAATAGCTGGAAATATACTTTTCAACCATGTATTTCCCATTAGCAATGGATAATCCCTTGGTCAGCATGTAGCAGCCACGGGTAACTCTTTGGAGACATGTCTCTTTTGACAGAAGACTTGGTCTTTGGTCCCCTGAAAAACTCATCTTAGACCCTGCAACTGGTTTTTGGTTTTGAGATACAGAAATTGGACACTCATTTTAAAGAGCTTACTTGTAGAATCAGATCATCAAATGCTCTTATGAAACAGTCCATTATAAATTATATACTTGTACACTGTTTAGCTGCTATAATCCAGTCAGAAGGTAAGTATCAAGTGGTATATTCAGGCAAAGCACACACCAGAGCTACTGTGCAACTACCAAGCTCAAACAGGAACAGGATTCTTATTCCTCTATCATGCCAGCAGGTCTTAATTCTAAGGCATTTACAGGCCCATTTAAGCCATCTCAAAAAATATTAATGTTTTAATCTGGACTAGCTAAGTAATGTGAGCATTCACTAACACAGAGCAGAGGTGTGTTCTCAAGGAAATTAGATCTTAGACCATCGAATACTGTCCCTTCGCATTATCAGACAGAACTATATACAATTCCTTTCATAAATTTAGTAGCCTCCTTCCTAAAACATGATTTACTCCATTTGACCTTTTAGGAGGATATTCCAGAAACAAACTTCAGCTAAGGAAGCTCTAACAAGCCTGAAGCCAATTCTTCACAAATGAAAGACCAAGGTAGCATGTCTGTATTACGTTGTGCCGTGCAAATATTGTAGCTTACTTAGAGTTATCTGAGATATTGAAACAAGGTCAACACTGTTGGAAGTTTAGGCACCAGTCAACTTCGTAGTTTCATAAACTGAACCTATTTCTATTATTTTTTATTTGTCCTTGACAATATACATAGCTGATCAGTTGTTTACAAATCTTATTATTAAACATCCAAATCTCATAAGGAGTCTGAGTCTCTGATCTGATAATTCCACTGAAGAAAAAGCACAGAAGATGTTAGATATTGCACTGCAAAAGTACTTCTAAGGAGCTGAGCTTAGTGTGTGCAATTTAGCCGCAATGGTTAAAAAAGGCATCTTTCTGCTGCTGTCATGTGGAGGTCAGTGTTTGCACTCCAGTAAATAGCTGCGATAAAACCTGAAGTATTACTGACTTGCTTAAAATTCAGGCAACGTGGAACAAGTGCAACTGTCAGCAATAGGAGGCCTTGAATAGCTGTAAAGGTTAAATATCAATTTGTTTAAAAAAAAGAAGTCAAACTCGTTTCTCTACCATAAACTGCAAATCTGATGGCATTCAACACATTAACACTTCTGTCAGACATTTGAATTTAAAGTGTTTGACACCCCTAAAAACCAGAACACACTCTTATTAAATGTAGATTACTTTGTAAAGGTTTTTTTTAAATAGGTTCTTAATTCCATAAACAGAAGCTTAGAAAACCTTGTTTAGGAATCCAAATTCTACATTTGAGGCCATTTCCAAAGACAGTGAAGGTTTTCCATTAACTTCAGTAAGTTTTGGATCAGGCCTTCAGGTTTGCTTAAATACATCAAGAAAAGGGAAGACTGGATGCAGAAAGGACACATTTCTGACTGACCTTGCTTTTGTCTTACGATTTTTTTTTTAGGATACTTTTTGACTTTACATGACAAATTATCAATTTTATGTTTCCTATGAAGAAACAACAAATGTTATTTCTATATAATGAATGTTCTCTTTTAATCTGAAAGGCAAATCCAAACTTTTTAAAGGGTGTTAAATTTACTTAGGCTTATGTTTGATTTTTGCTTTGTTTTCAATGAAAGATTAAGTGATGGGTAGAAACTGAACTTTGAAAGTAGAAAAAAAAAATTTAAATATTTGTGGAAGATATATAATATTTGAAGTTTAAAGCTTACAGGTTAAAATCTGATTCCAGTAAATCATGGCAATTAAAATAACAACATCAGCAACAACAACAACAAAACCAGCAGATACACTGAGATTTTCTCTACCACTGCAAGACTAGAAAGTGTTGAGATCTGAAATCAAGCAGAAATTTATTTTTCAATATTCAAATCAGTGGTTGCAACACACTAGTTTTCTGAAGTTATGTATAAGTACATGATTCAGTTTCACCCATTGATAGGATGAGATAGTTCTGACATGGTAGGTAGTACACAGCATTTCCTCAGTTGTTCAACATTCCTTTATTCTTTTGTTTCTAACATTTTCTGTATTGTAAAAGCATCCTACCAACTCTCGTTGGCATCTACATTCATTGATTTTTCTGCCTTTGAAATCTGGACAGAAGCTGAATGCTTTCTTTGATGGATACTTCAAATTTTTAAGGTATTTTAAATTTTCTTGTCTTGTGGTAGGAAGCTCATTAATTGAGAAGATTTCTTTTCCAGTTGCTGCAAAAATTGGATAGGATTGTTTATTTCTGATATGATTCCTGTGTTGCTTATGGATTATCTTGAGCCCTTTTCATTATAAATTAATCTACTCCCTTTACTTAGCAGTATTAACTTATAATACAGGCTGCTGGCAGCAGAAGCCTTTGTTGTACAGCTTCTTTGAACTCCTCAGATATATCAGCATGTAAGTCTATGTCTTAGATCAAAACTATAGTACATATGCATTTAAAGCCCTTGTTTTGTAAGTATATAGATTAGACTTTTCTCAGGAACAATACCATTATTAATGAATGGGTGAAGAATTAATATCTAAGCTCTTCCTTCCTGGACATTTAGTAGAATTTATACAGGCAAAGCCTCTGCTGAGGGGGCTGTTTCCCATCTGTGTGTCCACCAGGGCATGTCCTTCCACATCCCGACATGAGTTTGCCCACCCAACTCCTGTCAGTTCCAGCCCTTTTGGACTCTGTCCTGGTTTATCCTCATGTATATTCTGTCATCAGCTCTTCGCTCTGCTCTCCTCTAGGTGGCAACAGAGGAGAGAGAAATACAAAGTAGTCCTCTGGCTTTAAAGGAGCAAAAGGATGAGGATCAAGAGAAAAACAAAAATGGGAGGGGGAAGGGAAGAGCTTCAAAGAGTTCTTCTTTCCTTGTCCTCCCCTCTTCTACAAATAGTAATGTTCCTGACCAGAGGATATTAGCCAGCATTTTATATTAGCTTTAGTTATCTGATCTTCCTTACGAGGAAGGATGATGGAACAGGCTTCCAATAAGATCAATATTTTTCTCAGCAGTGGGCTGGAACTCCTTATTTTATTTCTACTTACTTCAAACCTGGCCAGCCTTGCATGGCTAGAGAAGTAGCTGTGAGAGCTGAGCCATCAGGAAATACTGTGGAAAGAAGAATAAATATCTACATAACTTTAATAGATACATATTTTCTGACACATTTTAAAGACAATCTTGATATAAAAGCCTCCTTTCAAAAACACTGTTGCACACGAACTCTGGTATCTTGCAAGAAAGTACCATTAATTAGTGTTAAATTTTACTTATCTCTAAAAAAAAAAAACCCCACACCAAACAACTTTTCATACTGATCCAAAGAAAAGGAAAAGTTATTCAATCACTCCATACAGAGTCTATTCAATGACTCTTACAGAGCTATTTCTGTAGATTTTGCTGTGTCATATGAACAGAAAACTTTACATGTAGCAGTAGCAATTATCAATAATTACAGCTCACAGTCACAATGCTATTGTTAAGGCTCTGTTGGCATTCCCACAATACCATAAAATGTTACTTTTTTAAAAAAGGTGGTTGGCTTTCTGGTAAGAACTAAAAAATAATTCTGCAAAGACCTAAAATTGGATAGTTCTAAGTCCTAACCTGTAAGAAAGTAAAACTTCAAAGAATACTTTTAATTCATGTAGACAACTGAAAATATGCTTGTAGTAATTTTTTTTTAGTAATGTCCTTAGTATTATTCCGATATTGTTGTGCAGAAATATGTACTATTAGGTCAAAACCAACTACAGAAATAAGGCAGGAAGGATGAGTCTGGAGCTTACATAACATTCCTACAGCACCCAGACACAAAAATGGTGTTTATGGTGACAAGGAGACATCACGTCAGCTATTCCTGTGAACAGGGGTATTGCCAAGAGTGATTAAAAAGGAGTCTAAGGAATACAAGTGTGTGGAAAGTTCATCAGTAAAGAGAGGCAGAGAAGTCTATGATTAGTCATTGTAGGATGACACAGACTATAGAAAGCAAGTTGTAACAATGCATTAAGAATTAGGCTAAATTAGGTTTTCCTATAGATTTGAGAAGACAATCATGCACAGGTGTGATATATGTCTTCTTGGCTACACCTAAAGTGAGGGACCCAGAAGGACATATAACTAGTGAGTGCAGTGAAGGTAGCAGTCTAGCTGTAAACCAACTCCAGAAGATGGAGCACGTTGGAGTACATCCTTATCAATGTCTCCCAGATCTGTCCCCTGTTATTTTAAAGCAGTTTTTGACTACTGTGCACTTCCTGGTAAAATGTATCATGCATTTTTTGGAAAAAAAAAAAAAAAAAAAATTGCTTTCTCTTCCCTGAATTCTGTATGTGTCTGTAACTGCTAAATAGGAACCACTGACAGATGCCATAATAATTTTACCTTCTAACTATCATGGTTAGTACCTGTGGGAAAATCGTTCAGAGGAGAAGTTGCAGACTGGCTGTTCTGTGATGATCCATGGTTGTGTCTCCAAAGAGTAGCAGAGAAGGAGGTCTGTACTTTTAGGGTCAGAGAATGGTCTGGCAACAAAGGCAGTCTGCCTAGGGATCATGGTTAATGAAAACGGGCTCCGATAGATAGTCCCTGCAGACTCATTCCTGCAGGTGTGTTGGTGATGTCAACTAATTAGACAAGTAAATCAATAAAGACTGATTCAGAATTTCTGGAATCTTTCTGATTATGTGATATTATAGGTCAGGCTTGAATATACAGAATTCATACTTGAAAATGATGTGATTTTGGACTAAAAAGAATGTAGAATAATGATTACATTGAGAAGCCCTTTGTAGCTTTCTTCTTTATCAAGATTCCTTTCCTTTTTGGACCACATTCTTCACTTCTACAGAATTTATCTGTTAGGATTCTCTGTTCCCTTTCTGACATGTTTAGTGTGCACTTCTTAAAAAAGCCTCAGTTTGCTGCTCTGAGGTTCAAATGATTAGAGAGACTTCCAGATGATACTTCCTCTGCATAGACTTCCCAGTAAGGTCCAGCACAGGTGCAAGAGATGTAAATCTAGAACCAGGCTGGGGAGATACATCTCATCTCCCGATTTCATTACGACACAGCACTGTCTATAAAGGATTTGTTTACCCTTTAGGGCAGGATCTGACTGTACCAGAGCAGCTGGACAATATGAAATACTGGAATAGAAAGTCAGACTGTTACTGTCTGCCTTTCTAACACTAAAAGCTATTGTTTTCAAGCTTTATTAACTTAACATTACAGCTTTGTAAGTCCAAGCATCACAGAAGGGTTATACTATTCCTTTATGAGTGTATGAGGTAACTCTTGTCTTTGATGATCCCAGAAGATAATTCAGTAAGAAGAATATATGCCTCTGGCTGAAGCAGAACCTTATTAAATGAGTAAAGAAATGAACTCAAGTTTCTCCAGAAAGACATCATTGTGATTACACAGCAGTGTCCTAGCAAAAAATCATGTCTCTGTGATACAATATTTTCAGCCTAGAAAAGAAAGGAAATTATACACAATCCTTACAAACATATGTATCTTGGGAATATGTACTTTCCAAACCTCTAAGCTTAAAGAGCATGTCATTAGGCAGTCATTCTGCACCTTATGAAATCTCTACAGAATATATTAGTATACTTATCTATGACAGGCATCCAAATAATTTGTATGTGTGCATTTATACCTTTAACTGTAAGCTAAACAGGATGAAGTGCTGGTGTGGATCATTCACACTGTTTAATTCTTAGCTTGGTCTCTGTTATGAATTTGACCTTGGCCAACTAGCTATGTTTCAAACATTCCACAGGAAAAGTTTAAAAATCAGTGTGGATCAGAGATCAGCCCTACTAGGTAGGTTGAATGTGCTATACACTTGCATCTTAGTGAGGTAAGAGAATTTGGCTGCATGGAGCATGAGTCATACTGTGCCAGATGGTCTTAGGGACAGAGAATGGCATCTTATCCACTCTATGCACCAGTATAAATGAAACTTTTGTCTATTTAATTTAAATGGAGACTTGGGAGCCTTTTTTAGTGAGATCTGATATTGTACTTTTAATTTATACAGATAGTCCTTAACAAGTGTTATAGCATTGATTACATAAGCACATTCAGTTTCTCCTTCAGTTGAACTTTAAAGTCATTCTTTAAAGCAGAGTAATTACGTGCCCTTTTTTGAGAGCTAGCAAATATCTATTAATTCAGCAGTATGTGTATATTGATCTTCTGATCTTAACCTATTCTGTTTATTGTCCTTTAATGGAATTCTTCCACGTACATTAGTGCTTATGAGAAAGTAGAAGAGAGATTTATGTTACCTAAGTAATTTAGATGCCTATATTTAAAGATTAAGACTCCACATAAAGATATGACATCATTGTCATAAAAATTGCACTGCAATGTGTCTGTGGATTTTATCATAAAGTACAGGATAATACAGGTGTGCTTACCTAAATATTTCTTTCTCTTTAAGTAAGAATAACTACAGATACAGCATAATTTCCATATAAATAGTTAATGCAAAATAAAGATAGAAGATGTTCTCGAAATATCTAGATTTATGAACGAATTTACCATGCCTTAGAGTAGAAGCAGTTATTATGCATTTTTCTCAGCATATACTAAAACAATCTCTGTAATTTAAGGAAGTAGATATGAATTATTCTGTGCTTTAGGATGTATTTTATGACAGGTGATTGACAGGTCTAGTTCTGCCTAAAGTCTGCAAGCAAGCTGAAGTATTCATTGTAACAGATCTGTGGACCGTATCACTGGAAGGACAGGCAGAGAGATTTTTCTAACCACAATGTTTTACCATTTCAAGGTATACCCTTGGAGGCAGAATGCAGAACTTTTCTGAAAGTGCAAAAAAGATGTGGATACAAAGCTTCTTTATGAAAAACAAACAAGCAAGCAACAAATAACTAGCATCTTGGTCATTATTTTCTCTGAGAGTTATTTCTCTTTCAGGCTGGTACCACTGTCATTTCTAATATCTGAAACTGACGTAGAGCATTGCTTTGCCCAGTTCCAAACAAGCTGGCGAATACCTGTCAATTCTTGACAATAATATCAACTACATTGTCTTTAACTTTTTGTATCTTCCCCAGAAACATATCTATTCAGGCTATGGAAAGTGCAACTTCATGAGGGTCCAAGAAGCTGGGAGGCAAAAGTGCTGGGCTACAAAGGTAAGTAAAGGTTGAGGCAGAAAACAGTAGTGAAGGTGGAAAGGAAGCCCCATTTCATTTTTTCTTCTATACCCTCTGCCAAGCACTCAGTATAACCAGCACTGGTTTTTGTGACAAGTAGCTCCAGGAAGTACTTTCAAAAAGATAGTGATTCATCTCATAAGGTATATGTCCAAAATATAGGTCCTATGGATAACTCTATAAAAGCAACTGTTTTCATTTATCATTATAAATAGATAAATAAATAAATAAACAAGTCAGGTAGTAATCTAAACCTGGGATTTCTGTAGTGATGACAGTTTCTTTTTTTGAGATGAGTTAAATTCTAACCATTTTTGTGCTGGGACTTCTAGTGAGACATCTCATCTCTGTGTTATGCCTGTATGCACTCATGCAGTTAAAGCAGATTTTTATTGCTATGCAATGTTTACAGTTCACTGGAGGTTCTACTGAAAATTAAAATTATCAAGAACTTTTATTTTTATTTTTTCCCATCACTTGATATTTTCATATTCTGTTAATATTCTTTCTTACATAATGGTATACAGCTTTCTCATTAAGGAAACATCTCTCTTCCTTTTCACAACACTAACTGAAGTGCGTGAATATCAATATACCAAGACAGAAAATCCCTCATAAGACTTTTATAGAGTACTATTAAGGGAATATCCCTCCTACTCTTTGCAATCCCCTTCCAATTTTAGAAGTGTTAGAGAAGATGATAGCTAAGTATTTTCTTTGTTTCTATTTTCTTCATGCCTCTGACTCTTATTCATGCATACTTTAAAGCTTTTCCTGTCTTTAATGCTCAGATCAAAATCACGACTTTTTGTTTTTGTGTTGCAGTGTGAATTTAGAAGAAAGCAAATTTGGCATATATGCATTTATGTGTTGAAGAAAATATGGTACAGATTTTCCAGAACAGGAACAAAACCAGCAAAAAACTGGTGTGGATTTGAATTCCCGCAAAAAGTTTAATTGTGACATTAAAAAATGTTTCTTTCCTTCAGTTTCTTTACTAAGAAACTGAAGAATCTAGTTCTAAAACTAGATCTAATTGTATTTCTTGGTCAAGGCAACAAAAGAACATTTGAATTTTAATTTTATATATATATGTTTATTATTTAAATATGTAATAATAATATATAATAATTTTGGTAGTATATATTTAAAATAACATACATATATATTATAGAATGTATAATGTAATATATATGATGTAATATGTAATATGTAATATATATAAATATTAATTTTGTATACTCCCAGAAGTGGAATCACAGAATCATAGAATCACAGAATAGTTGAGGTTGGAAGGGACCTTGGGACGTTATCTGGTCCAACTTCCCTGCTCAAGCAAGGACATCTATAACAGGTTGCCCAGGACCATGTCCTGGTTTTTGAATGCTGCCGGCAACACTCTTCCTACTGCAGCCCAGGATACCATTTGCTGCCTTTGCCACAAGGGTACTTTGCTGGATCATGTTCAATTTGGTGTCCACCAGAATCCCCAGGTCCTTCTCTCTTGAGCTGCTTTCCAGCCGGGTGGCCCCCAGCATGTACTGGTTGATGGTGATGTTCCTTCCCAGGTGCAGGACTTCGCACTTCTCCTTGTTGAACATCATGAGGTTCACTTCATCCCATTTCTCCAGCCTGTTGAGGTCCCTCTGGATGACAGCATGACTCTCTGGTGTATCAGCCACTCCTCCTAGTTTTACATCACCAGCAAACTTATTGAGGTCACTCTGTCCCATCATTCAGATCATTAATGAAGTTGCTGAACAGGATTGGAGCTGGTATTGACCCCTGGGGTACCTTGCCAGTTACTGACCTCCATGTTTGAGATAATGATGTCAGGATCATATTTCAAGTAAGCAACTATATTGTGGATATAGCTTAAACGTTCTGTTACAGTGAAATGTGTAAAACACTGCACAAAATGTTGATGGAGGCCATGGAACCTACTAACAGCTGAAGTAGCTCCAAACATAGAGTTGTCAACGTGGGCTCTCCTCCTCATGGAACATTAATTTTTTATTTATGAGATATGGTATACATAAGTATTTTCTCAGTATATCTAACATTCTTGAAAGATTAGTATATTTATATATATTATATATAATATACGACAGGGCCTCTGTATATAATACATTGGTTGTTTATTTAATAACAGTAAGAATATTCTCTATTTCTTAGAACTGAAACTCCATATCTGATGATGGATATAAAAACATATCTATCAAAATGTCATGTGCTGTTTGTAGCAAGCTTTGTTAGAGCATATGTTACAAATAGAGGATGAGTTCTCAGACATACAAGTGTGTAACAATTTCTATAGGGACAATAATTATAATTTTTCATGAAGTGGAGCAAAACATAAACCCTTATTATTTCCAGTTTTGCAAGGTGAAAAAAAGAAAAAAAAGTAACTTGTCATTATTTTTAGTTATTTTTAACAAAAAATAAATTAAAAAAAAGAATATTTCCACTTGCAAAAATATCCTGTATTTGCTGTAACTTCCCTAGCTCTGTATCTGGCAGTTAAAAACATGTTCATTAGTAAAAATAGCTACATTTTGATTACCTTTATTCATGCTGACTAATGCCATTCTTCAAATCGTGCTATTGACTTCATAGGGTCTATTTATAAAGTACTATTCAACACAAGTGAGAAGAGAGGAGTCAGATGCCTGATGCTCTGTCCAGGTCACTGAGTCTAAAGATGTGATGTGAAATCCTTACTCTATTGCATTCTATAGGAGTTTTGTCTTTGACTTCAATGAAACCAGAATTTCACCCATTATATATTTATTTTTCTGACTTTTTCAGAGTCAGACATTTCATTTATTTGTCTGACATCTTTGCAGTCTTTCATCCAAGTTAAACACTAACTTCATTTCCTACATAGTGAAACTCTCCTGAAGTTCAGGGTATTGTTTCCCTGACAAAACTTCTTAGTTTTAGTCTTAGGCTGATGTTCAGCAAAGGAGGTTAGCAGGTATTTAGTTAAAGCACCAGTTTAGGCTGTTACATAAGTGTTTAGTATTCTTTAAATTTAAACATGTGCTAAAGTGTACACTGAAATAGAGATCCTTTGCTGAATTAGGTCTATGAATAGTAGAACTAAGTGAGAATCAGAATATTTGGAGGGAGTAAAATTTGGTTTGATGGCACTGTCAGAGCAAGTTCCACAGGTTATGAATTGAAAGCGTTAGAGCAGTGCACCCACTAAGCATATTAGCAAAAGGAGGGCTGTCATAGAAAAGGGACATGGGCAGTGGGACAGTGTATGTTTTAGGAAGCTGAAGTCAGGCTTTCAAGATTTCCAGGAGGAGAGCTGGAACAGGAAAATGGGATGAGGGCAGCAAGAGGAAATAGGGAAGATGACCCCTGGGACGGAGCCTCATTCTTTCTTTTTCCCTTCTTTTCACTAAACTTGTATCCCAGGGCTCTATTCTGTAATCCAGTTCCCACATCCGTTTTTTAAAAAATATCCTCCTTCCTACTCCTAGAAGAGGAAACAGAACTCTCATGGCATGCACCAGCTACAGGGAAGAGGGAAAGGGCAGAACCAGTCAAAAGCGATGGATTCTTGACAGCTATTGTGTCTGTTGTCAGAGGTGAGGGGACAACAAGGAATGCCATTTTATATACCACACAGCTGAGTCTGTGGCAAAAGCAAAAAGAGTTGGTCAAATAAGAGGAAAGGGCCCTTGATGGAAAAGTTAATCACCATCTCCTCTGACATTAACAAAGAAGTTGTCTACTGCACTAAGCAGCTACCTTCTTTGTTTACACCTTTGAACCAAATGCAAGGAAACTAATTCTGTATTAAATACTTTTCTGAGTTGCAGCTCTAGCTGAGATTATTTTCCTTGTCTGTATGGAAGAGCCTAGAGAACTATAATGGTCCTATGTTTTCTTCATTTTTGTCCTTGAGTATGATTTTTTTTTCTTCCATTTTAGCCTCTTATTTTGTGGCTAAGATTTCTAAAATTGTATTTAATTAATCAGTAGGAAAAAATATTACCAAAAATATAAAAATTGTCAACCCATAAAAAGAAAACTTATCAACTATTCTAGCAATGCACTAGGGAGTTTTGTAAGAGAAGATTTCTTAATATAACAAGAAAGCTTTATACATATTTTATGCTGAAGGTATCTCAAGAAATAAACATAGCAATTAAATACCAGTAGTTTTGTCTGTTTTTATATATATTTTTTGCCTAAGCTGCTGCTGAAATAGTCTTGTGATACTTCTTTGAATGTCAGCAATTCTCTCAACCTTTTCAATTTAATGAATAAAAGTTAAAATTTATAATTACTTATGTATGAATGCAATTAGAGGAGTTGCATTAATAATATATGAGTAATTTTTTATGAATATAGTCCAGAAGTGATAATTAGGGTAAGTACCAAAAATGCTGTAATAATTTTCACACTGCAATTATTTAGCCACTCTAAAACATACACACTGTTTAAAACTGGTCCATCTTATGAAAAAATTTAGTGCATAAAAGTGAAAGTAAATTGAAAGGATTATGTTTAAACTTAGGAACTGAAAAGTCCATGGATGCTGAAATAGTTGCTAGAAGGGAATAGAATAGAATCTTGGAAAAATATAGCCTGGAAGTGACTTCTGGAGGTCATCTGGTTAAACTGGTTACTCAATGCAGGACCAATTTAGGTGAGGTCACTCTGGGCTTTGTCCAGTTGAGTTTCAAATACCTCCAACAGTGGAAGTTCCACAACCTTTCTGGGCAACCTGTTTCAAAGTTTGACTACCCTCACTATGGATTTTTTTTCCTAATATCTGATCAGAATATCCCCTTTTGAAAATTGTCATGTGCTTAAGCATAATGTACTGCTGCAGGTGCAGAAGCACTCGTGATCTTTCATACTTAAACATTTATACAAAACAGCACAGTTTGATCCTTCAAAACAACTCCTGGGATCATAAAATTCTAGAAGAACTACTGCTTTATAGCTTGAATTGACCATGTAAGAGCTCTTTCTTCTCTTCTTTTATGTCTTGACATAGTTCCCATTTCAACTGTCTGGAAAATTTTTATACTATTTCAAAAGAATTGAAAACCCAGCCAATGCCACAAGTAGGTGTTTAAATGTTTTATGCTCTGTGCCCAGAAGAGCTTTTCTTTCAAGAAAAGGTTGTTGTTTGCTGTTCTGGTCATTTACACACAGGTAAGATGTGGCTCATTTAATTTGTAATATATGCACAATTTCAGATCATTCTTTTCCTCTTCGTTTGCTTCTCTCTTCCTTCTCCAGAAATAAACCTATTTAAATCATCCTACTTAAAAGTGGAAAAGGTTCTTTTTCTTTTCTTTTCTTTTCTTTTCTTTTCTTTTCTTTTCTTTTCTTTTCTTTTCTTTTCTTTTCTTTTCTTTTCTTTTCTTTTCTTTTCTTTTCTTTTCTTTTCTTTTCTTTTCTTTTCTTTTCTTTTCTTTTCTTTTCTTTTCTTTTCTTTTCTTTTCTTTTCTTTTCTTTTCTTTTCTTTTCTTTTCTTTTCTTTTCTTTTCTTTTCTTTTCTTTTCTTTTCTTTTCTTTTCTTTTCTTTTCTTTTCTTTTCTTTTCTTTTCTTTTCTTTTCTTTTCTTTTCTTTGGTTCTAGGCATCCTGTTCTAGGTGAACATTCTTGAGCAGGGAGGTTGGACCAGGTGATCACCCAAGCTACCTTCCAACTTCAACCGTTCTGTGATTCTGTGATTCTGTGAAGGTAACTTTACATAATTAGTATGGGATAATGTTGAATGACCTCACATCTAATTCCTGTAACTAGGCATTTAGTTCAAAATTTTCTAAGTATAAATTGTCTTAATCATGCCTTCATTGTTTCCAAATGGAAAACCAATGTAAATATCCCAACTCAGTTTGTTTTAGAGGTTGAATGTAAAATATTTTTTTTTAAATGTAACATAAAATCAATAAGAAACAAAAAGGCAGAGGGAAAAGGAGGAAATCATTTTAGCAGGAGATATAATAAGATGCAATAGTTTCTAAGTTAAAATTTACACAAGGGCATTTAATGAAATCAAATTCATTACAGAGAGTGTAAGACAGAACTTATTAATTATTAAAGCAAGTATCTAATTCACTTGATGAATCTTTGTACATTAACTGTCTGCAGCCAATGTAACTCAAAGCTGCTGCTACTCATTTTTACAACTTCGGTAATATCGGATATTTTGGGTTGTACATTGCGTTACGTACCAGTTTGGCTGTTCAGATGATATTAACGAAATACCCCTCAGACACCTAGTATCACCCTTCCATTATCACCTTAGCATTGTGCCCAGAACTGACTTTTCAACATTGCAACATTTCATTGTTAAGCAGGAGTCATCAAATTAATCATTGTGCTTACTGTTTTTAACTATATTTTCAAATACCATCATCCTGAAAAAGCATATTAATAGAAGTTAGAAGTCAGAAGGTGTGCCTACATCTCTTTTATTCTGAATAAGATAATTAAATATGCAAGCAAAGAAAGTACCAGCAAATGCATACAAATAATTATTACATGAAAACCTATATAGGAATTGGTTATCCTACATCCATTAATTTTACACTGAAAGTTTGATGCCTTTGGTGTTTTAAAGATCCTAATCCTAATTCTTATAACTTAGACATTGTCAACCAAGTACAATAGCACTGTGTTATGAATAGCATCTTTTATCTTTTATGAGGCACAGTAATCACAAGACCTAATTCTGCTCACAGCAAGACTGCGCCACCCCACTGACCTCAACATATTTGTATCATTTTCAGTGAATACAAACTTTGGCCTGTACTTTCTAAACATGAGCCAAAATATTTTCTCAGACAAGTATAATAGAAATCATATTTTTTTTCCTGCAGGCATGACTACAGTGCTTTTTATTCCCTCTAATATTCAACCTAATACATTAGCCATAAGAGTACATTGCATGTGGGAAATCCCTTGTCACTGCTCAAACGAATGTTTGTAGAGAAGATGGGTCTCAATAAAATAGGAAAAAACAAAGCCTAAGGATATTTTTATAGAAAATGTTGGTTATGTCATTTTATTAAAATATGGAAGACATGGGTCCAAAGTCCATCAGATCCAGAATTATTAATTCTTTATATAATTCATCCCTGGTGAGACCTCTACTGAAAATAGGTGGCTGTAAAAGGTTTTGTAACAATTTTCTTTTCATATGGTTTTCTATCTGTGTGTGTATCTTTGTCTTCTCACTGATAGAAGGATTGCATCACACTGCTGAAATCAGGAATCTGAGGCCTGTATGAACCCAAAGCGAAAAGAGATGCCTTCTTTAAAGCTCTGATTTAAGCACACCGCTTTCCTGAGAAAAACACCATCTAAATCTTTTGAAATTGTTCACTAGTATCATTCAAGCACTAAACAAAATTAAAACAATAATTAACATAATACTAGATGCACTATTACAAAAAATCTGTTTTGGAAAACCACAAACTGTGGGGATGTACTTTCTCTGAGCAGGTACAGATGGTACCATGAAAGAAAAATTAACTTGAAAGTACTTGTACTACTTGTACTATCTTTAAAAGCATTTCTGCTTTTATTATTTTTATTTTATATTAATCTATTATATAACTAATACAATATTTTATTTTATATTATTTTTATTAATTGATTATCAATTAATATTTAACAGATGTGCAGAACTGATGGAAGATGATTTTCAGCACTTAGTTACGGTAGTGAGAACTTTCATTAATGGTCATAAAGCGCTTTGAGATCCAAAGATGAAAGGTACTGAAGAAGCGCAAAACATTGGCATCACACTTGATGGTGAACAAACAGAAATGAGGGGTTTATGAACATGTGTAAGATAATTTTTCTATACTAGATTACCCTGTGTTGAAGCTATTGCACTAAAATGTAGATTCCAAAATTGTTCTGATAGCTCCACAGACTTTTTTTTCCCCAAAATTATGATCTTTCAACATGACTTTAACAGAAGATGCAAAAAACCCTAAACATCTGCTTTGTTTATTATTTTTCCTATTATGCTTCTCATTGCCGTACTGAGAGCCAGTATTAAAATACCCCAGTGCATTTTACTTCTTTCCAGTATAGCCTTTCTAGATTGTTTCTTAACAATCTAAAATGATAAAACTATGGAGAAACTATTGGAAAGCATAAAAGAGCCAGGAAACTACTACAGCTATTAATGCAATTTTTTTTTGATAAATGTCACTTTGGAGGATAGAAGCTAGAAAACATGAAAATTTTCTAGTAGTGGTGGACTTATATTTTCCACTTCCACTTTCAATTGTCCTCCATTCCCTCATGCAAATGTTGGCTGAAGATGGGTTGAGGTTAATCTTATACAGTTTTTCTAGTCATCCTCTCCTTTTTCTCACTAGTTAAATACCTCCATGAATACTTAACATTATTTGTACATAATCTCAATAAAGATCATGGCAGACTGCAGCTGCTAATGTCTGTTACATTGTTCTTGGGAATCTATAGAAAATAATGAAATATAGACTGACCAATTCCTTCAGTTGTTACCAAAGAAATTCAGGAGTCCAAGAAAAACCCAAGCTCCAGTGCCATTATGCAGAGCCCAAGAGGCCAGGATGTGTATTGTGCATTTGTGATTAAACCTTTACACATAACACAAGAGAGGCTCTCTGAGTTTTAAAAGTGTATAATAAGAGTACTGCCCATAAATTTTTATCTTTGTTTTCTATTGAAGCATTAACCTGGCATTGTGAAGTATTTGTGTGCAAAGCTGTTCTTCAGAGCAAGCTTGTTCTCTCTATAGCTATTTCTTTCTGATTTAATAATATTTTAACTTTGCACATACGGATGTTCTGAGCTTCCACCGTTTTACCATCCTCTCCAACTTAATTCTCTAATTTTTCATTTATTATTTTTAATAAATATATATTTATTAAAATAGATAATCATCTATTAATCAATAGATAGTCATCTATTAATTTTTAAAAATTATGTAACAGGGTTTTTTTTTATATTCTCTGTGTGTGTGTATTTATACATGTACAGACATCACCAGAAAGGTTCACAGAATCACAGAATGGTTGAGCTTGGAAGGGACCTTTAGAGGTCATCTGGTTCAATACCCCCACTCTAACAATGTCACCCATAGCAGGCTACCCAAGGACAATGTCCAGACAGCTTTTGAATAGCTGTTGAAGAGTTGGTAGGGTTGTTTGGGGTTTTTTGTTTCCACCCTGTAACTAAATTTCATGAAGAAGAAAAAAATTACTCAAAAACATACATAGATTAAAATTTTCAGTGCCAAAGCAGTGAAAATCCTCTTAATTTTAGACTCCTGTGATTTAATAAATGAACAGTTCTGATCAAGTTAATGAATTAACAACAATTTAACTTTTTCAGTATAATTTCTTATACTTTGTTATGTTTTTGTAAATTAAAAGCTTCCTTTACTGTTGACTTAGTCCCATTGACTAATTCGTACTTCCTGGGCTGATACAAGTAATTTACAAATTTGCCAGCCAAGGAAAATTAATATGATGAACCATCTTGTCTTCATTCAACATCTTAAGTAATCAGTATTGGCTAATTAAAAATTGACATGACAAGGTAATTAATAAAGAAACCTTAAATGGCAATCAAATTGTGTTTTGGAAAAAAAAAGTTTGCAAAATTATCTTTAAAAACTTTACTGTCCTGATTCATGAACAACAACAAAAATTCATTAATTTAAACTCTGAAGTCTGTGGAAAGTTGTGCTGAATTTCTTATAGTACAGCAGTGTAGACTTTGGTTAAATAGCACTTTATTATGTGGAACATTATATACTCGCTTTGTATAGGATAAAATAAAGCCCATTTCACAGGTAAAGGGATGAAAAGTGTCCGCTGGGACATCTATGTTGACTAGAGAAATAAATATTATTTAAACTTTCAAATGGAGAGCTCAATTTTTATTTTTATTTTATTATAATAAACTTTTTTTTTGTATTCTGTTATTTTTTCTAAGATTAGAAAGAGGAAAGATTGAAGGAGGCACAGTCTGTACCTGTTCAGTAAGTTAAAGACAAAGACAAATTTGCTTTATATTGTATGGGTGATTTTCAGATTAGGCTGATATATTGGACCAAACAGATTTCTCTTGAGGCTGGTCTAAATTAAAACAGTTGGTTAGAATAGAATAGAATAGAATAGAACAGAATAGAATAGAATAGAATAGAATAGAATAGAATAGAATAGAATAGAATAGAATAGAACAGAATTCTATTTATCTTCAGAGTCAATGAACAGAACCAGCCCTTCCCCATCCCTTATGATAGTGTATTAGATCCTAAAATAAGAACTAGGGGCTAGGAGAGGCAGAATGAAACGTTCTCTGGATGTGTGTGTCAGTTGTCATTGTAAACACCGCAGGAATTCTCAATAGGTAAAATTAGGTACTGAAATAAAACCAGTAACCTAAGACAAAGCAGTAACAGCAAATCTCATATTCATTTTATGAAAGTATATTTATGATATTATTTCTGTAGTATTAAGAAAAAATAAACTACCAATTCTTTGTGTCTTCTGCAATCACATGGTTCCATCAGGGATTCATTCAAAAAGGTACTTAAACATGTGCTTCATTTTAAAACCACAGAAACTGTAATGAACCAAAATGTTTGCACAAGTCATTAAAGAGTCCAAGCAATGGGGCCCTTGATCATCATGCACTCAGCAAGCTTATGCTGCTTAACATGGTGTTAGTTTGTTTTTTTCCTCATTTATTTTTTCCACTGGGGAACTACAACTATTTATGAACTCGTGATGCTTGATGTCTCATAGTGTCTTGAGAAATGAAGTACAGAGTTTTTAATTCCATATCACGATTATATATATCCATATATGTTTATGCAGTACAGAACATTAAGTTTTATATCCATTAACCAAATTCAGAGAATACCCAATTGCATAACCTGTTCCTCTACATGGGTGGTGTAAGTATTAAAATGCTACAACAGAAATATTGCAACAATAATTTGGATGCTTCTTGGATGAACATATTTCCAATTCCTTCTTTGGACCTTGAATATGTATTTTAATTAGCCTGGCCAACTGTGGAGAATTATTTGTGAGGATAAAAACGTCACAATTTTTAAATGGAAATATTTCAGTCCACATGGATGCCTCCTAACAAAGGCCAAGCATCTGCTCAGAGGAATCCCAAGACAGTAAGTCACAAATCTGTCTTTTACTTTTACTTGCTTAATGAAAAAAAAAAAAAGACGAAAGAAAAAAAGACAAAAAGAAAAAGAAGCACATCAGAAGTATCTGATGATACTTGCACAAGCTCTCTAAGACACAGTATCCAGTCTCCAATTTTAACTGTTCTAGTGTGCTGACATTGTTATTGAGGAAATAGCAAAAACATAAATTCTCCAACACTAATAAAAGACAGGATGATTTACTAGCGTATTAAGGAACTTGTGGTTTTGATCTGTATAGTGGAAACATGTGAGAGTGATTAACTTTGCCCACTGGTTCCTTTCAATGGTAAATACAAGCACACTGCAGAAGTAAAGTCCCCCCACCCCCCCGCCCAAATAAAAAAAAATCTGAGTTTTCATATGTAGCATCCTAAACCTATTGCTTGTGCTGGGAATCATATCTACCGGTCCCGCCAATAGGAGATGTAACCTGAGATGTTTAAGAGCAGCAAGGCAGAGGGAGAGTAGCAGGGAAGATAAAAATTGTAAACTATCTAGTTAGACTATAGATAAACAGGATAAACATATCTGTCTGTTCTGTTGGGTCAATCAACAGTTCTCAGTACAGCTGACTGCAAACATGCAACTACACTAAAGAACTAATAAGAATAGATAGCACCATGGTAGTTACAATACACCTTCCAGAAATCCTAGAAAATTAATGGGTTTCTGCTGTATTGGACATCTGTGCAAGGTCCTGTGTGAGTCAGTGTCGCTGGCCCTTTACAATATTTTGTGACTGATAAGAGAACATGTTTGAAGTCACGTAGGTTTCAAAGCTACATGCATTCTGGCTGATTTTTTTTTTTCCCTTTTCTTTCTGTTTTGGTCATATAAGTCTCTTCAACGCCATAGTATTTTCCAGAGTTGATAAGATGATTGCCTGAAGAATAACTCCTCTTCTGAGACATACTTTTCTGAGAACACCAGGTTGCTTTATTTTTCCAGTATATTTGTATTTACTATTGCTGAAAATAGTAGGCAGAACTAATTATTTTTATATAATCAGGAAGTTTGCAAGCTAAACAGCAAAGTGTAAAGGGATTTTAGCACCTTCAGGGTTAGACAATGCCAGCACATATGGGGGTTGGACAGTTGTCAGAGCAGCAGCTGGAATGCAGCCAGCTGAATCCAGCTTAAGTGGAATTTATTTGGACTAATAAAACAGGACACTTGGAAGACAGTAAGAGAGGTAAGATATCTGATAGAAAGGTAATGAAGAGAAAGTTTTTGTTCTCTGGAAATATGCTAGTCTGACAAAACAGCAATATTTCACAGGAATGTTGGTTTGCTTGAATATTTCAAGAGAATCCAGACATTTTATTTAGGAAACCAGATCCCATATTGGCAATTTACCTACCTAGAAAACTATAAAAGAGCTCTTTGTACCAATGAATTCTGGCTGAAACCAATCTTTCTGCACTTTCAAGTCCACACAGTCAGTCTGAAAGCTTGACGTGTGGCAGAACTTCACAAGTACTTCATCCCCCTCTTTTCAGAAGATGGGATAAAAAGCCCATTCTAGTTCCCTTGTATGAAATAGGGAGCATTCCTGTTGCTGATAAACCTTTTCCCACTTCCAGGCTTTTCTGACTCTCCACTGTGAGACAGGAGGAATGATACCAGTTCCCACAGCTTTCTGAAGGAAAAATTATACAAATAATTTTTGTTTTTTCCAAAGATAATTACTGAACTTTTCTATCAATAAGAGATTTTACAATTTGTGGTACTTTTTTCTAGTCTAGAAGCAAGAGCCTGGACATTTTTTAATTCTTTGGGAAACTGGGCTTTTGGAGATTGACCAGGATGATGCTCTTTACTTTTCTCCCCAGCTGTTGGTATGCAGATACCTAAGAAAAGAATCACTAGCTATGCAGTTCTTGATGACCAAATGTGAAAATTAAAAGTAACAGTGAAGTTGTACAGGTGTTTGTCATAGAATTGTTAATGTTATACCATGTCATCCTCTCAGTCTATAGATATGTGACTGTTACATTCTATCAACATGAAAATATCCAGACTCCGAGAAAAGTTCTCTCTTTCTTCTTGCTTCTCTTTGGACTAATTATTTAAAGTGACAAGTCTTCACTGAGCTTTGACAACTTTTATCAGTCCATGGCTACTACTTGGAAATATCTCCCAACTTCTAATATGTACATGTTTATTTTGTCAAGCAGTATTCCATTTTATGGGCTCCATTTTAGACTTAAGAAAATGTTTTCAAATCAATTGAATTGTAATTTAACTTAATTATAAGTTAAGCAAATTATAATAATTATACAATTTATTTTAAAGTTATTTATTTTTTAAATATAAAATTAAAATTATAATTAAAACATTCAAGGTCAGGCTGGACGGGGCTCTGAGCAACCTGATCTAGTTGA
>NW_008824290.1:843226-847664 GCF_000699105.1 Pygoscelis adeliae | reverse complement strand
GACAGCCTTTAAAGATCCCTTCCAACCCAAACTATTCCATGATTCTATGGTAAGGATAGAATTAATTCCCTGGCATTATAGTGATATTTATGAAGAAACTAATCATGCACATCCCACTACCAGTGGTGTTCACTTACATAAATAAACTGGAATGTATTTTGGCTTGCCTATATTCATATGGAAAAAACCAGAGTATAAGAATAACTCAGAGGTCAGAAAAACCTCAATTTTTATTCCTTTTTGGCACTAATTCCTTGGTAGCTTTGAATCAAGCTTCTCCTACTCTGTCCCAGTTGTGTCCCAATTTCTTCTCCTTTTTAATACATAAAAAAATAGTAATAACATTACAGGATATTTTGAGAATTCATTGGCTATGCTCAGTTCCTCAGTACTCACTGAATGCAATGGTGGAGTGCTTTTCTGGAGTGCATCTTCTACTTCAGCATCCTCCCAAAGGTATTCATTTTGTGTGGTCTGAGGCTGTGATGCAAAAGGAAGCGTGGTAAGTTTGATGATTAGAGAATTTGCCTGAAAAGCAAACTGCTGATCAGAACTACTATAAAACTAATGTAGACACATCCTTAGGATTAGTTTTCAGTTCCAGTAAATTATTATAGAAGCTGTCTAGTTTTGCGAGTCTACTAATGACACATAGTACGGAATAATTTTGAAGCCAAGCAATAGCAAGAAATAGATGGAAAAGGTACATAATTATTTCATTGATACCTCTTTCCAAATATAAAAGCTAAATTCCTTTAAATTCACATTTCAGTAAAATAAATGCATTTACACTTTCACTCATGGCAGTATATTGTTTTTCACTCTTTAAGTATACAACAAAATGTGAGGTGTCCAGCGTAATAATAAGGTAGATTTGGAAAGAAAAACATCCTAGAAAGGAAGTAAATATTAACTAAAAGCAACAGCCACTGAGAGAATGTCCTGAGACATCATGATCCCTTTGGAGCCATGATAACAGAATTTGTGAAATTGTGCTAAAGTATTATTTGAATAACCATTTTCTGCTCTTGCTGTAAAACTCAACCAAAACTTAGCCAAGATTTCAGCTATGAAAATTTCAAATTACTCATGTTGACATTTGGAGTTTGGAATATTAATTATTCAGAATCCATCTGTACTTGGGATGCTCCAGACCCAAACAACTTTGTTATAACCAGTGTGCATGCACCCTCCTCTTACAAAGGAACATGGCTTATGAGCCTACAGAAACTAGACTGGTCTGTCTTTGCAATTCCTTTTTACTGCAGGTAGGGTAGCTTGAGTGTCAGGAATAAGAATTGAGAATAGGAAGAGTATCTCTTCTAGATTCATGATTGACACACAGGTTGTAAGGAGAACAAGAGAAAAATCACCTGTCCTTTTTTACAGGATAAAGAACAAAGCTGAAGAGACTGACAGAGGGGATGTGGGTTTGCAGAAGGAGAAGCAGCAAATAGTATGAGGATCTAGTGCAAGGTAATTGGTATGGGCCTAATATACAGAGAGGCTTTCCCTTTAACAGCAGTTCTCTTCCTCATTCTGTATACATGGTATAGAGGACCTACAAATTGTGCCATTTTAAATCTCCCCCCTCCCACCACAAGTGCTACAGGGAGGAAAAAAACACATAAAACCTCAAACATGTAAGCAAAAATTGTATTTAATAATTAAGAGATGAATGTATGGATTGCATTTGTATTTGTACAAATAGAACCAATACAGATTACATGACAATCTCAAATTTTGCATTGTCCTTCTGGGGTTCAATGTTGTAATATTTTATTTTTAACAAAGAGCTATATATCTATTTCTATTAAAAAAAAAATTGAATATCTTACTTCCTGCTCCATGGTCCCTTTGTATGTACTTTTTTCCTTTGAATTTCTCCCTATCATGTGTATATTTTACTTGTTTCTTTTCCCCTAAATCCTTTTCCTTTATTGTGTTGAGCCTTAGAAGTCTCTCCTCCCTTCTCCTTTCCTACCTGTGGGGTATTTCCTTTTTAGCTGTGTCTCAGTGCTTCCTGGACTGCTGAATCTGTGAGGAGATAATACGAATAAGAGGAAAGGAGCCATCCAGCTAGGCAAAAATCCAGGCAGCAAGGACTGTATCAGCGGCTGCTTCTCAGCACAAGGGGTTTCATGTTGGTGCTTTTAAAGGTGTACATAGTCCCTTGCACAACTCTCAGCATTCTCTGCCAGATCTTCGTCCCTTTCTTCCCACCACATTCACCATAAAAACATTTTCAAAAGCATTGCACTTTAAACATTTCAAGATTATGAAGTGATTTAGACAGCAGTTGCTGTCAGAGTCATGTTATCACTTTTTCTTGTGGAAGGAAGTCCAAATTCCACCTTTGCTTCTTTGAAATAATTTCTGTGGTCTGGTTAAAAATTATTCCTGATGAACTCTTTCACTGAGGGGCAATTCTTGGCTACAGGAAGATGTCAGCTTATCCAATAGGTGGGGTGTACTAGGAATCTCATCCCACTGCATGTTAGAGTTTTCATCCCCCTTTCACAGTTCCTTTCCGGGTATCAAACTCATTCTCTTTGATTAGGTCTTGCTGTGCTTGACATATAAGACTGCATGAGATGATTTGTGCCATACTGCAACAAGTCCAGGTCCTGAATAAGCCATAAGATTTGATGAAAAATAAGTGCAGTTCTCAGGTAGCTATATAGTAAACTCTTCATACTGCAATCAAGTAACCATCAAAGTGATCAGAAAGTTGCCTTTATTTTCTCTATCCCCTTTCCTTACCCATTAGTCAGAAAAGAGAGGGATTACTATTTTGTAGTTCAGAGCAGCACAGAATAATCAAGTAAAAATTATTAAAGCAAATTCATTGACTCATTAAGGACAAAAATGCACATTGACCTTTGAATTTTAATTAATTTAGCACTTTTTTTCCATTGCTATCAAATTCATATGTGCTGCTCACCCTTAAAATGAAGTCCCTGAGTTTGCTCAAGGAAAAGCGATGGTAGAATAAGCCTGAAAAAAATAAAACAGGGCACACTGAACTACTGCAGAGGTGACAAATCCTCATGGATTTTTGTGCAATATACACCCCTGCCGCAAAGAACCCATACAAACATACAAATCAGCTCTGGGCTGCACATCTGTGGGAGACAATCTCGCTGAGTATAAAAGATACAGCTAAAGGTTGATGATATGCATTTTTCCTTGGGGAAAATACTGTTTCCAAAACATTTTCACACTGGGTAAAGAGCTGGGAATAGCCAAGACAATAAAATCTTTGAATGAAAGAAGTAGCCTCAGAACAGATGCCAAAGCACGAAGTATTCTGGAGTTCTAGCAAAACCTGAGTTCTGGATGTATTTTGGAAAAATCCAAACATTTTAAAGACAGATTTGATGCCTTTAACAATAGGAACATAGAATTTCTCAGCATTATATCTCTTTACTGACACTGTGTAAATAATTTCTTGTTAAAACACCCTTTTGATTATCAAAGGTAGAATTATTTAATATGGAGATAAATGTTACTCAGTCTTCTAGACATGGTTCTTAAAGTTTGCTTACATTTTGACACTGAGAGGTATTTTGAGAGAACTGTCTATAGTGAGTTCAACATCTCTTTCTGTTGTAAAAGTTAATTTAGAGACAATTACTCCATAGGTAAACTTTGTGTTATCTTTTTTCCCATTTGCATAACATTGCATTTGTAGATGTTGGATGCATTTGCCCATTATGCCTAATCACTTGGTACATTCTGCATCTCTTCAGAGACAGATTTAATTTTTACTCACATGAATAAATTTTGCTAGCAGAAACTTTTATCACATCACCATTTAATCTCTTTTTCAGATTTTTTGTGAGTATGAATAAGGTTTTCACATGGACTGTTGCACAGAGACCTCTGGATCTGCACTGGAAAACTTACAGTGGGAAAACTAACCATTTCTTTCTCCCTTAATATTTAGACAGCCATTTTCAAGCCATAGAAAACATAACTATCAGAATTATATCTAAAATAGTGTCATAGAAAACTTATTCTGACCACCCTTAGCTGCTGGAGTTAGTAATAGAAATGTGCCGGGCTAGGAGCAGTGTTTTGTCATAGTAACTGCTGTGACAGAACATATAAAGCTTAGTATTATGTATCATCACATAATACACATGGGTAAGGATGAGGGGGAAGGCAAACGAGGCAGATATCCTGCTGGGAGTCTGTTATAGAGCACCCACCAGGATGGAGGGGTGGATGAAGCATTCTACAAGCGGCTGGCAGAAGTCTTACAATAGCTAGCCCTTGTTCTCGTGGGGGACTTCAACTTCCCAGACATCTGCTGGAAATACAACACGGCAGAGAGGAAGCAGTCTAGGAGGTTCCTGGAGTGTGTGGAAGACAACTTCCTGACACAGCTGGTAAGTGAGCCTACCAGGGGAGGTGCCTCGCTCGACCTGCTGTT
>NW_008824290.1:834725-841513 GCF_000699105.1 Pygoscelis adeliae | reverse complement strand
GCACAGGCTCGAATACTGTGTTCAGTTTTGGGCTCCTCACTACAAGGACATTGAGGTGCTGGAGCATGTGCAGAGAATGTGCCAGAAGGGCAATGAAGCTGGTAAAGGGTCTGGAGAAGAAGTCTTATGAGGAGCAGCTGAGGGAGCTGGGGTTGTTTAGCCTGGAGAAAAGGAGGCTGAGGGGAGACCTCATTGCTCTCTACAACTACCTGAAAGGAGGCTGTAGCGAGGTGGGTGTTGGTCTCTTCTCCCAAGTAACTGGCGAAAGGACGAGAGGAAATGGCCTCAAGTTGTGCCAGGGGAGGTTTCGATTGGACATGAGGAAAAATTGCCTTACTGAAAGAGTGGTTAAACATTTTAACAGGCTTCCCAGGGAAGTGGTGGAGTCACCATCCCTGGAAGTATTTAAAAGACGTATAGATGAGGTGCTTAGGGACCTGGTTTAGTGGGCATGGTGGTGTTGGGTTGACGGTTGGACTTGATGATCTTAGAGGTCTTTTCCAAACTTAATGATTCTATGATTCTATGATTCTATGGTCACCTGTGAGTGTCCAAGCAAGTAGCACAAAAATAGAAATGCAATTGTTGAAACTTAAATGGAAAATTTGAATTAATTGAAAAAAAGTTTTTGGTGGTGTGCAAGCCCTATTTTCCAGGGCATATGTCCACTGTCAATAGCTGGGGAATATGTAAGCTTTCACATACATGATCATTCTAGAGATTCTTGCAACATCTTTCGTAGATGCCCAATACAAGAGAAGAAGGTGATACAACATAGTGAAACTGATGCTGTCATCCAATTTGCTCTGGCAAACTATTTTACGTTTTTCACATTCTGAAGTCTCACATTTCACTTTTACAGTAGCTTCAACTGTAAGTGATTCAACCTTTGAATCACTTTTTCTTCATAAATCTTTGGTACCTAAACTCTACAGTGACTAAATAACATAGGAATTTACCAGTAATTAATCTGAACTGATATATAAATTTTGGTGTAATCTCATTTCAGGGGAGGGATATAGGTATGTGTGAGGATCTATAGAATAGCCTGTTCTTTACACAGAACTATGAAAAACAGTTAGAGATTGTCTTAACAACTAAATATAAGACTCGGTTTAGTCTTTTTAATTTTTTCCTGTACTGTAGCTAAATTTTATGCTAGCTATTCTGATATCCGTTGAAGCATCCTTATAGTTACAATAGAACTGTGGATTCAGAAATGTTCTCTGTCAATATTTTTCTCTCTTACTATATTTTATACCAAACCAGTAACATTTCCTTCTATGTGTTTTGATTTTTTTTTTTTTATTATTTTATGGAAAGTTCCTTCATTCTTGTATAGTCATAAGATTATAGGATAATTCAGGACCTCAAAATGTCTCTAGTCCAACTTTCTGCTCAAAAAAGGATGAGCTCTGAGGTCAGACCAAGTGGCTCAGGGCTTTATCCAGTTGGGTCATGAAAACCTCCAAAGACAGAGAGAGACCACCCAAGCTCTCTAGGCACCCTGTTCCTCATTGCCCTTGCGGTGAAGAAATTTGATGACAACTTCCTGATACAGGTGATGGAGGAGCGAATGAGGGGACTTATGCTGTTGGACCTCACACTTGAAAACAAGGAAGAACTGGTCAGGGAAGTGAAGACTGGGGTCACCCTTGGCTGTAGTGGTCATGAGGTTGTAGAATTCAGGATCCTGAGAGTGTGCAACAAAGAGAAGGACCACGATCCTGGACTTGAAAAGAGCAGAATCTGGCTTGTTTAGGAGTCTGCTTGCAGGAATCACATGGGAGGCAGTCCAGGGGAGAAGAGGGGTCCAGGAGAGCTTGTTGATTTTCAAGGATCACCTCCAAGCTCAAGAATGGTCCATCCCAATGACTAGGAAATCAAGCAGAGATGGCAGGAGGCCAGCATGGATGAAAAAGAAGATCCTGATTAAACTCAAATACAAAAAAGAACATTCAAGAGGTGGAAGCAGGGACAGGTGGACCAGCAGAAATTTAGAGACAATGGGCAAGTGATCAGAAAGTGTTTAGTAAACCCAAAGCCCCCCTGGTGTTGAATGTGGTGAGGACTGTGAAGGGCAGCAAGAAGGACTTCCATAGCTATACCAGTAGGAAAAGTAAGACTAGGGAACATGTGGGTGAACTGCTGAATAAGGCAGAGAGGCTGATGACAACAGACATGGAAAGAGCTAGGGTACTCAATGCCTGCTTCATCTCTGTCTTTACTGATAGGATTTGCCTTCAGGAATCACAGGCCCCTGAGACATGTGTGAAAGTCAGAGGAAAGGAAGACTTACCCTAAACAGAGACAATATTTAAATTAATTTGACATACGCAAAACCATAGCAACCTGATGAGATGTACCCATGAGTGCTGAGGTAGCGGGTCAATGTTGTTGTGAGACCACTCCCAATCATCTTTGAAAGGTCATGATGACTGTGGAGAGGTTCATGAAGACTGGAAGGAAGCAAATGCCACTGCTATCTTCAGAAAGGCAAAAAGAAGAATCCAGGGAACTACAAACTGGTCAGCTTCACCACAATCCCTGGAAAGGGGACATCCCAGATTTGAGCCGAGGATAGGAAGTCAGGTTGACAGATGGGTCCCCTTTGTCTCCACAGGAGTCTCCCTCTACTAGCACTCACCGCTTTCTCTTGATGCAGATGTATGTTTCAGGTTCTGCTGGCTCTGACACTTTCTCAGAAATGGTTTTCTCCTTCTGACCTGCTACCAGGGCACTGAAAATATTCTGCAGTTACAGATCTGCAGATGGGGAAAATGAGAGAAAGAAGATAGGTAGATACTTTCCTTCTACCTTCTCAAGGTCATTTAATACTCTATTGCACTCTGCCATGTATATTTTTACTTATTACAATAATTCTTGGCTAAACCATATTAATTTTTGAAATGTCATACTTTTTTTTTTCCTGGTACACTGATTGTTATTTTTGTTTGTTTCTAGCTCCTCTGAAGTTTTGACATAAGATTTTTGGTACTGTCAGAGGATTCCAACTAAAACCTTGTGACTGATTTATGTAAAAAGTTGAATATTCTGGAGATAATTCTTTCTCCTACTATTTGTGTTTGCTCATAATTTGTTAATATTTTAGGCAGTGTATCTTCATTGAACAAAAGCTTTGCTGGTGAAGAGACTCTTAAAGAAGGCTGAAATCATGGTACAGCAGGATAAATGCATGAAATTTATGGAGTTCAAGACACTCTCTTGCTTTAGTTCCTCTTATTTCCTGCCTGTGTCTGTCTGTTGGCTATGCATATTTGTTTGTTTGTTTGCTTGCTTTAGAGGTAAGAGTTGTTAATTTGCAATTTGAAAGTCTACCCTATCACCTGAACCTACGGCTTTATCATTCTCTATGGCTCTTTCTCTTAGAATAAAGCAGTTTATTGATATATCATTCGGCAAATTATTACCATTTCAGAGTTTTCAGTTTAGAGGTTAAAACCAAATTGTGAATAGCATAGTGTGTCATATGTCATATCCCTTGCAGGTATCTATATTACCATCAGTGGTTTGATGCATTAGGCAATGGATGACTTTGAGTTATTTTTTGATTGCTTTTTTCCTGGTGGTGAAAAACAGCATGTGTAGCTGAAAACAGCTTTTTGTTGGGTTTTTTTTTCCCCCTCAACATAAAACAATTTTTTTTTACTTCAACAAAGACAAAAAAAAAAGACAAAAAACTCAAGGTCATGAACAGAGAAAATAAAGATTAAAAACTCCGGCATTCACAAGTCCTTTTTCTCTGTCAAGTGATATTCTGTTTCCCCAAGGTTTTAAGTGATAGTTTCATTCACTCCATCATGATCTAGAATGTTCCTGGCTACCCCTATTGCCTTTTATCCACTTGAATCCATTTCTCTTTACAAGTACCCTGTTGGTCCCATAAATATGTCTGTGCATCTCTGGAACATCTCCATTATTAAGTTATCTGCAGTCCATGATCTATTATTAAATAAGCACTGCTTTACTGAAGCCAGAGCAGCCCCATAGGCACAGAAACTTATTAGTATAGCAGCGTGCTTGTAAAAGGTGACAGACGGGAAAGACAGCTACAAGGAGAGTGCTGGACCCCACTAACCCATCAGAGATTGGATCCATCAATCAGAAAAGACACAGTAAGAGTGCAAAGAGGGAAGAAGACAAGAGATGTCTCTTGACTTTTATTAGGCCTGTTTCCTGTCCTCCTTAGTGCTTTTACTTTCATGCAAAAGGAGGAGGGGGACATGTGCCTGTGCTTCTCATGGTAACACCATGTTTATTTGTGTTTTGAACTGTTTCTGAATTGATTCATCATTCTAACAACAAGCAATTTTTCCCAGCAATTTAAGTCTCAGATAATGTCCCAATCCTAATGACTCACTGCTGCTGTGCAGATAACTCCTACACCTTGGGAGAATCCTTTGAGTTTCAGTGGGATTTGACAGCTCACAAAGACATATTGCAGCCTTGAAACATTGGAGTGAGATTTTATTAAATCTAATAAATTAAAATAGGAGTGTAGAAGTAATAAATGAAATAAACACTAAAGACATCTAAATTACATAAACGTTCATCAGAAACTATAATTAATAACACTAAGTCATAACAAGAAATTATGATTCAGTCCACTTCTTTCTCGTGCTTTCTTTGAGCAGGTACACTAGAAAAGTGCAGAAGTCACTTTGTTAAAGGACGACATTCATTAAACTTTTAATTATTCAACTAGAACGAGCTTTTTATTTTCTTTCAGGGATTAAATAGAAAATTTATAGTTATTATTTTCACAAAATGGGAGTAAAGAATACAACTTTATGCTAAGAAGTAAACAATGTCCTTAATTTCTGTTAATTTTGATAAATGTTTAAAATGCTTAGAGGAAGGTCTACTGTGTCAGCACTAGAATGGAAAAACTTCAAGCTAGGTTGTTGCTATATTTTTTTCCCTTCCACATTCTTGGATTTATCTTTTAATAAGTGAGCATTCACAGAAACCTTCTATACATGTGATTCATACAAAACCCATCACATTGCATTATTTTTTGTTGCTATTCACATTGCATTATTTTTTGTTGCTATTTTTGAAATGCCACAATTATTTGAAATTACACTGCTACAAAGTTGTGCAAGTTCCTAGTCTTCCTTTTGGGGTTAAAATAATATTTAGGATTAAGGAATCAATTGAAGGCTTCAATCTTAAAGTTTCTGTAGTGAAGGGTAACATACAAGAGATTTATAGAAAGAACTAGGAAAAAAAAATGTCATCACATTTCCCCATATTGCTATTATGTCTATCATACTGAAGTATGGACTGCAGAAAAATGATTGCCTAAGGATCACAACAAATCAATGATGCAGTTAGATGTTTAATCCCAAATCATCCAGTACTCTTGCTCTCACCTTCAAGTCATACCATACTCAGTAGAGTTTATTGTTTCTAATTTGTGGTGTCTGAGACGACTCAGTAGTCTTTGCGTCAGTTTGGGTCATATGTATATATAGAGAAATGAATATTTAAACAAGTCAGCTATACTGGAGTTTAAAGTACATAGGAGAGGGATGATCAAGTGATTAGTAAAGAAGACAGAATGCTTCAAGAGCAAGTTACACACGTAGACTCTGAGCATTTGCAGTCAGGAATTAGAAGACTGAGTCTGTTGTTCATTAAACTCATTGTGTTAAGATTCCTTGGAAGACATGCAATGTGTTGACCAGACTTTGGGTTTCTATACTTTTTCAGATCAGCTTGTCTTATTTCGTAATTTCTAGGAATACTTCTCAAGCTATGATTAACATGATTAGTTTGAGACTTTGTTACCTAGATTTGCTTTAGTATAATATAAGAATTAGTACTCACTCAGATCCTGATTAAAATCTTTGGATAGTTACAACATTATTATCAGCAGATAAAAGGACCCATATCAAGATCCTATACAGATTGCATTTATTAGACTTCATAGAGTGTAGTTGCTTAGTGAGTTACATATATCCTAACTCTGCTCTTACACACAGGGGCTTGTCCTAACCTGCCTGGTTTCCTGAAGTCTCCACCATTCACCCCAGTTCTAATAACAGTAAAGTTAGGAAGCATTATTCCCTTCTTCCACTTTTAGCTTACTTCCTGTGGAAATGAAGCTTATGCAGAAATATCTATTAGTGTTGTCACTAATAACTTTTTAATCTTCCAAGCAAATTAAAACCAAATTTGAATAGAGGACAGAGATCTCAAAAATATTAAGGTTCTACAGGTTTGGTGAGAGTAAACAACGTGCTTAGGAGACACATCCTGCTAGTATTCCTCTTGAGATAAAATCAAAGAGCTCAGATCTTGTTTTGTTCAATTTGTGTCAATCAATCATCACCAGTAAATCCAAACCAGCACCAGCAGGTAGGACAGGTGTGGTGGGTTGACCTTGGCTGGACACCAGGTGCCCACCACTGCCCCTCCTCAACTGGACAGGGGGACAGAAAATATAACATAAGGCTTGTGGGTCAAGATAAGGACAGGGAGATCACGCAGCAATTACCATCATGGGCAAAACAGACGCGACTTGGGGAAAATTAATTTAATTTATTGCCAATCAGAACCAGAGTAGGATAATGAGAAATAAAACCAAATCTTAAAAACGCTTCCCCCCACCCTTCCCTTCTTCCCAAGCTGAACTTCACTCTTGATTTCTCTACCTCTTCCCCCCGCCCCAAGCAGCACAGAGAGATGGGGAATGGGGATTGTGGTCAGTTCATCACACGTTGTCTCTGCCACTCCTTCCTCCTCACACTCCTTCCCTTCTC
>NW_008824290.1:834130-834612 GCF_000699105.1 Pygoscelis adeliae | reverse complement strand
CAGTTCTTCACGAACTTCTCCAACATGAGTCCTTCCCATGGGCTGCAGTTCTTCACTAACTGCTCCAGTGTGAGTCCCTTCCATCGGGTGCAGTCCTTCAGGAATGGACTACACCAGCATGGGTCCCCCATGGGTTCACAAGTCCTGTCAGCAAACCTGCTCCAGCATGGGCTCCTCTCTCTCCGTGGGTTAATAGGTCCTGCCAGGAGCCTGCTCCAGCATGGGCTTCCCAGGGGTTCACAGCCGCCTTCAGGCATCCACCTGCTCAGGCGTGGGGTCCTTGTCCTGGTTTCGGCAGGGATAGAGTTAATTTCCTTCCTAGTAGCTGGTACAGTGCTGTGTTTTGGATTTAGGATGGGAACAAAGTTGATAATGCACCCATGTTTTAGTTGTTGCTAGGTAATGCTTACGCTAGCCAAGGACTTTCTAGTTTTCCATGCTCTACCGACTGAGAAGGCTGGAGGTGCACAAGAAGCTGGGAG
>NW_008824290.1:784566-827931 GCF_000699105.1 Pygoscelis adeliae | reverse complement strand
ATTATTATTATCATTTTATTTCAATTATTAAACTGTTTTTATCTCAACCCACGAGTTTTTCTCACTTGTGCTTTTCCAATTCTCTCCCCCATCCCACCGGGTGGGGGGGAGTGAGTGAGCGGCTGTGTGGTGCTCACAGTTTAACCTCAGTTGCCGACTGAGGTTAAACCACGACAGTCCTCCACAGGCTGCAGGATGGATATCTGCTCTACTGTGGACCGCCATGGGCTGCAGGGGGACAACCTGCCTCACCATGGTCTTCACCATGGGCTGCAGGGGAATCTCTGCTCCGGTACCTGGAGCACCTCCTCCCCCTCCTTCCTCACTGACCTTGGTGTCTGCAGAGTTGTTTCTCTCACACATTCTCACTCCTCTGTCCATTGCTGTTGTGCAGCAGTTTTCCCTCTTTTTAAATATGTTATCACAGAGGTGCTACCACCGTTGCTCATGGGCTTGGTCTTGGCCAGCAGTGGGTCCATCTTGGAGACGGCTGGCATTGGCTCTATCGGACATAGGGGAAGCTTCTAGCCACTTCTCATAGAAGCCACCCCTGTAGCCCACTTACTACCAAAACCTTGCCACACAAAGCACATTTTTCTGTTTCTTAACAGGTAAAGAAAGAGAACTCTAGTGAAGACTATTTATATTTCACATGGTGTAGGGTTTTTTTGTTATTTCTATTTATATTTTGCACTTCTTTTTAACTCTTTTTCTTATGAGCTCTCCAGAAAGCAGAAATTAATGATCTTGGGGCCCTAACTCCCTTATTCTCTATTGAATGTAATAATTACCAGATTCCCCCCCAAAATACAAATGTATTTCACAATATTTATCTTCAGGGTTAAAGAATGGTAGGCATGAATCAGCAATTAATGTTTTGTGCTTTAATCAATGTTATGTTATTATGCAATTAGATTGAAATGAAAAGAAATACTCAGTTTTTTGTGAAATTTTTCTTTGATAAATGGTCTGCAGACATTTGGAGAGCTTTACAGCTTTCAATTTTCACAACATTTCTGGGCATACTTGTCTATCATGTCTTGAGCAGTACAAAGTGTTTATTCTATGGATTACAGTGAAATTGTTTAGGGGATCTACAAGGAATTTTCATTTGCTATTTTATCCCCTGCCCAACAGGCAAACTGCAGAAAGCTTATAAGTTAGAAGTGGGCGTGTTTGTAGGAGCCTGAGTCTCTGGCAAACAGCTCACTGCAGCTCTAGTTTAATCAGCTCATTCTTTGGCATTTACTTGCTGCTTTCTTGCCTGAAGGGCAAACGCTATCCTAATGAAGCACACAAGGACAAATGACTTTTCCAGGCTGTGATTAATTTTCACAAGCTGACTTTAATCACTGGTTAATTAATAGAAGATTTGTTGATTTACAAAAAAGCACAGTCATTATAAGCAGTATTATATCGATTTGCTTTTCATGAATTTAATGCAGTAACAAGCTTTTATTTAGAAACTAACTTAATGTGTTGAGATTCCATAGTAGAAAGAATGATAGTGTACTAGAGAAGAGTGAAGATATTATATAGCATATTGTGTTTGCCTGCTTGACTGTGTCTTTTTAAAAGCAGAACCAGATATCAATACAACTCTAGCTCAACTCTACCTGTCGCCACCCCCACCCCCCCTACCTCTACTTGACAACCAGGATTAAGACTTTTTACAATATTGACATCAATATTTTTGTCTTTAAAAATAAATGATTAGTAGTAGTATTTGATTTATATAACAGATACAGCAAAGATAACACAGAGTTCAACACATAAATCAAACAATTCTCCCTACCATGGTGTATTTCCTACATAATGTTTTTATATCATTATGCCAGCAGCTGGAAATTTTTTAAGACTAAATTTCACAGGAAGTATTTAACAACATAGGTTAAAATATTTATTTCTGCATGATGTTCTGACAAAAATCATGATGTGAATTCTGTAAAATACATGCTAATGGGTTTAGATCTGCTTGATGAGGCACCCCATTGTGATGTAGCAGGGGAAGCCATGGCAAGAATCTGTGACTAGAGTCTAAAGGCAAACAAATTTAGATTAAAAGCAAAATAAAACTTTTAAGAGTTATGGAACAATAAATTGAGGAGATTGGATGATCTGTGATTCAGTTTCTTTAATAGAAAAATAGTTGCGAGTCTGGAAGATTTACAAACATGACTTTGGGAACAGTATGAGAACAATGTGGCAAAGTGGTCTACAACAGATCAGAATAGAGGAATTTATGGTCTCTTCTGGACATGAAATCTATGAATCCTGAGGCCCATTGAAGTTGCCTGACAGGTGACACCAAAATTTTTTGACAGACTCCAGTACTTATTATAATCAAATAAGCTTTGTTTATGATATAGATATATTTTGTGACAGTTTAGAATATATTAGGATACGGTAGTTATTATGATGTTCATCCCTTCTTTTCTGCATAGTACAAAATCCAGCTGTCATTGATAGAAATCATACAGTACATATAGCATTGTAAGTGGGATTTGTTCCTGAAATAGCATTTTTCTTTTGCCTCTTACAAACGAATATTCCCCTTCCACTTATACAGAGGGGGGGAATTGTACAATTACAAGATTTTTAACTACACACCTGCTCATGTTTTTTTTCCTGTTTTTTTTTATGTTGCAGAGAAAGATGTATAATTCACTAATATTTGGTGTACACAAAGTCCCATTCATTTTATGACACCCTTGAAAATGTCACATTGTATAAGCTGATTACCATGTATTCATGAAAAACAATTATCTAGATCCAATGTTTGCATGCTGAAATCTGGGATTATTTGGAACAAATTTGACTTTAGTTTTTGACTCTTCAGTCAAAGGGGATAATGTTCACTTAGTGCCATTATACCTGTGATTCTTCTCCACAATAACACTTTTCTACCAATGGCAGCAGCAGGAGGCTGAAAATGCAGTTTAACACATACTCTGTGATGGCGAATTTGAATAGTCTTTGTTGAGAGGGAGCATTACACTTCCACTGGGCACTATGCACAAATCCATTACATAATTAAGCATCAATTAAAATGCTATTAAAATAAAATGTTATCCTGTTGTCTTTTCAATGATGTTATCTTGGCACTTCATCTGCCTAATGTCATCAGTTAGCATACTAGACCCAATGCTATTAAGGTTAATGTGCAACATGTTTATACTGTACATTTGTGTGTAATAACATATGTCAAACATGAAACCTGATCATAATGATGATGATGGACTCACAAAGGAATAGACAAAGAATAAGGAAAATATGTGAACTGATTCGTATCTGAAAGATTGAGTTGGCTTTCAGTTAGGTGCTTGATGGTTTCCAACATCTTAAAAGAACAAGGTAAATAAAACTGAAAACAGAATGAAGCTTGAAGAAGTCTGTGTAGAGATATGACAACAGACAAACATACTCATGGCCTAACTTTGTCCTAGAGTCCTCAAGCACACCCTCTAAAAGCCAATGGCCAACATTTTGTTATAGTCCTCCATGATAATTCACTGGAAAGACTTTTTTCATCACAATGGATAGTAAAAATTACAGTTGGCATCCATGTGTATTTCAGAATGTGCAATATGCAGTCTAGCTAAGGGTAAATGCTGGGCAGCCTACATTTTTTGCATGATCTGAAAGGTATTCTGTGCTTATTGAGTTAACAGCTTGATTCAAATATTATTGGAATAATTATTTAAAAGCATCACAGACAAAATTCCTTTTTTTCTTTTTGCAAGACCACTTACAACTGAGATAAAAAACTGTATTAAAAAGACACATGCAAGTTTAAAGTCACTGTCACTTCTTCTATTTATGTACATGACATATTGAAAAATAACTTGCTGTCTTACAGCAAGTCAAAAATAAATTTTTACACATTTCTCCAAAAGCTATCATCAATCAAAACATAGATTTGTAGTCAAAAGATTAACCTCTTGATACATTTGAATTTTCTCTATTGTATTAAAATCTTTCGGTATGAAATGGATACCTCAGCATACTCTTCAGTGAAAAACAATGTGAAAAACATCATACAAACTGTTAGCTATGCTTAAATACCTTAGTTACAGTAACAATGTTTAACTAGTTAAGAGCTAAATTTCTGTATTTATTTATTTTCAAATTCCTTGTGTCATAAAAAGAGATTTTTTGCTGATAGGGAGTTCACGGAGGAAAACAATATCCAGTAGATACATTTACCTGAAAACAGGAGTGTCAGGTTTCTTTGCCGTATAGCACCATCTAAGCAAATCTGCCCAGATTTTTTTTTTTTTTTTTAAATGAGTGACTGGAAACTTAATCTGTTAGGGAATGATGACTGAGAAGTGTGGAGGAGATAAAATTAGATCTGACTATGATGTTCCATTTAAATGAATCTTGAACAGAAAGTTTTTTTAAAAATGCACAAAAAAGGGTCTATGGTATATAGTTAGATCCTGCTCACAAAGTGTTAATGGCAAAATTCCCAGTTTTATTTGGAAATCAAAGGAAAACCTAAATATGATGTCTGAATTCTAGTTAATTCAATATTCTCATTGAACTGCCTAATGTTGGACAGGTTTGGGAGACAATTGCCTAGTTCCATTGTTATCCAAAGGAGCTTTTGTTTTTAATCCATTCTTTTTATGTACTCAAAGGGACCTAGATACCTGTGTTAAAACACCAGTATATTGCTCATTGTGAGTCTCTAGAACTAGTATTCATTAAAGAAGGAAATCAAACAGATGTGCAGCTCTTGGGTCACACCACCTTTAAAATAAGAGATAACAAATTGCTAAAAAAAATTCAGACAAGATATTGTTGAGAGCAACCCTCATTTTCACTTCCCAAACACGGAAGTAGGGAGCTTGATAGGTAAAAGAAAAGGTCAAAATCCTGACTCTACCATTCACTAGTAAAACTTTCAGGTGGTTTATTCCTTTTCAAAGGTTGTACTTGCAGGGATAAGACTCTTCTGTACCAAATTTAGAAATTGGGAATCCAATCTAACTGTACAATCAGTGAATATATGGGTTGATTTATCTCACAATGAAATAGACATATGAATTGTCTGTTGAAGTTTCCCTATATTACCATCTAGGGAGACAAGACCAATGACCAAGACGAATTCGATGTCTAACTTTCATATAACAGAGTTAGACAAATCCTACCCTTAGTGTTCTCAATAAGGTGAACTTTCACCTAAGAAACAGATTATTTTAGCATCTGAAATCTTCTATATCCATGTTAAAATGAATGTCTTACAAGCTGTTAGAGATTTTGAATGCTTTTACCAAACAGAAATATAACTTGAACAGTGTCCTGGTTTCAGCAGGGATAGAGTTAATTTCCTTCCTAGTAGCTGGTACAATGCTGTGTTTTGGATTTAAGATGAGAACAAAGTTGATAACCACCGATGTTTTAGTTGTTGCTAGGTAATGCTTACACTAGCCAAGGACTTTTTAGTTTCCCATGCTCTACCGACTGAGAAGGCTGCAGGTGCACAAGAAGCTGGGAGGGGGCACAGCCAAACTGGCCAAAGAAACATTCCATACCATGTGACGTCATGCTCAGTACATAAACTGGGGAAAGCTGGCTGGGGGGTGCCGCTGCTCGGGGACTGTCTGGGCATCGGTCGGCGGGTGGTGAGAAATTGTATTGTGCATCACTTGCTTTGTGTATTATTATTATTATTATTATTATTATTATCATTTTATTTCAATTATTAAACTGTTTTTATCTCAACCCACGAGTTTTTCTCACTTGTGCTTTTCCAATTCTCTCCCCCATCCCACCGGATGGGGGGGAGTGAGCAAGAGGCTGTGTGGTGCTCAGTTGCTGACTGAGGTTAAACCACGACAAACAGGAATGTATTTGTAACTGTCATAACTGAAATAGCCACTGGCCATTAACAAAAGGTAGTGAGGTTTTTTGATAAAACCATCCCACTATTACTTTTCCAAACAGAAAATTTATGATTTTTAATCACTACTACTCAAAGAGTTTAGATCCCTTAACATCAAAGAGGATATACTGCTCAGGCTTCATTGTAGTTTGGTCAATGACTCTTCGCTTTCTTCAGGAAAATGTTATGATGCAATATGGATGGCTGAGAGAACACTAATCTGCTTCTGAGTTTTAACCTGCATCAAGAGATCTCCCCAGCAAATAACACCATTCCAGACATAAGGGAAGAAGTATGGATTTTAGGATATTGAATACTATAAAATAATATTTTAAATTAGAATTGATGAAGAAAAACCCTGAGAAACAATGGTAAAATATGGAAGAGAGAATTCTCCACCTGGCACACCAGAGTTACAGTGATCAGGAACTACCTTCAATCCTCTGGCAAGTGGAGGAGAAAGAACAGCTCCCAAATGCTTAGGTAATTATCATTATCTTTTTTAATACAGAATCATCTGGAGTTTGTGCCAGGAATCATCCATCACACATCTGTGGCCATGCACAGAAGTTATCACAGCCTAAAAGCTGGCGTAATACACTACTGGCTGTGTGACAGCTGGTTGGAAGACAGACTGCAGAAAAATCTGTGATCAGATGATGGAACCTGGGAGTTCAACCTACAAACCTTTCCTAGTCTGTTCTGTAACTAGCCATGGTAGATCAGTGAATTTACTTGTAACGAACTGACTTTCCATCATAAGCTTAACATTTTGCTGAACAGTGTAACCTCTAGGAATTCAAAGCTATGGCCTCTCGGATCATTGATGAAATAAAAGTCTAAGTATAATTTTGTTTGTTTATTTAAAGCAACATTATTACAATTGTCATATTGATCCTATATGCCTAAAATGCATCTTTATGTAAACTATAACATACACTACCAATTTTGTTTTTACCTGTGGTGAATTGACCTTGGCTAGACACCAGGTGCCCACCAAGCCACTCTATCAATCCCCTCCTCAGCAGGATGGGGAGGGGAGAAAATAACACAGAAAAAAAGTTTTGGGTCAAAATAAAGGCAGTTTAATAAAGCAAAAGCAAAGGCCGTGCATGGAAGCAAAGGAAAAAAAAAGGTTTATTCTCTACTTCTATCGTAGTTTAATCTCAGTCGGCAACTGAGCACCACGCAGCCGCTCGCTCACTCCCCACCCCCCAATGGGATGGGGGAGAGAATTGGAAGAGCACAAGTGAGAAAAACTCATGGGTTGAGATAAAAACAGTTTAATAATATGATAATAAAATGATAATAATAATAATATGATAATACACAAAGCAAGTGATGCACAGTACAATTGCTCACCACTCGCTGACCGATGCCCAGACAGTCCCCGAGCAGCAGCCCCCCCCAGCCAGCTTTCCCCAGTTTATGTACTGAGCATGATGTCACATGGTATGGAATGTTTCTTTGGCCAATTTGGCTATGCCCCCTCCCAGCTTCTTGTGCACCTGCAGCCTTCTCAGTTGGTAGAGCACGGGAAACAAAAAAGTCCTTGGCTGGTGTAAGCATTACCTAGCAACAACTAAAACATCGGTGGTTATCAACTTTGTTCTCATCTTAAATCCAAAACACAGCACTGTACCAGCTACTAGGAAGGAAATTAACTCTATCCCTGCTGAAACCAGGACAACTTCCCATCAGCAGGTGATGTCCAGCCACTTCCCAGGAAGTAGGGCTTCAATACGCGTAGCAGTTGCTCTGGAAAACAAACATCGTAATAATGAATGCCTCCCCTCCTCCTCCTCCTTTCTCTTAGCTTTTATTTCTGAGCAGACATCATATGGTATGGAATATCCCTTTGTTCAGTTTGAGTCAGCTGTCCTGGCTATGTCCCCTCCCAAGATCTTACCCTCCCTCCAGCCTACCGGTGAGGGGGGAATGTTGGAGAGACAGCCTTGATGCTGTGCAAGCACTGCTCAGCAGTAGCCAAAACACTGGTGTGTTATCAACACCTTTCTAGCTACCAATACAAAGCACAGCACTATGAGGGCTGCTATGGGGAAAATTAACTCCAACTCAGCCAGACCCAATACATTACAAAAAGAGAAATTAGAACCGTGATGAATTCTGAATACTTGTTTTGCATAAATACATCAGCAATTTCAAAGAAACATTTAAACGTAGTGAGAAAATAGTCTGATCTTTTGGTGACCTGTTCCACACAAACAAGACAACTTCAGTGAGAAAAGGGAATATTCCAGAAATATAATCTTCATAGTTTTTGTGATTTCAATTACAAATTGGTTACTATGTTTGGCATTCATTATCACTGACTTTAGCCTAAACTAGTCTCTTCCTGGACTTCTTTCATTCAGCAGAAAGACATATGTTCCTCCAAGGCAAGACAAAGTAGCAACTGAGCTTGAGGTGATCTGAATTACATTGGTGGTGGAACAACATTCTCCCTGTTGGTTGCAGAGAGAGCCAAGGGAGCTGACTGTCATCTGTAAATGCTTCTTCACTCTCCCTTCTCTGTGTAGGTGGGTCTGAGTGGGTGCTGGTAGAGTCATGGCAGCCAGAATGAACACACAAACTTCACTACCTGTGGCTCACCTTGTGGCAATGTCTATAGTCATAAACTGTGCCTTTGATGTCAATTCAGATGCAGAGGTTAACACTATCTGCAGATGTAGAAACTGTAGTTCCTTTGCAGGACAGAAGTTCAAAGTAGAGGGAACTAGACGGAGCAACAAAACCATGAAACACACTGAAGTGAAAGGATCAAAGTGAAATAGGAGGGCAGCACACGCTCCAATCTCTTCCAGCATTTTTCTGAAATGCTTTCATCCATGACTGCTCACTCAGTGGGCCATGCCAACAAGAAGATGTGAGGTCTCAGAGCTGTGGTGTGATCTTGCCCGTGTTCATACAACACTCCTCTTCTGCTATCACAGTCTGAACTTTTTGAAATTCTGGTTTGAGTTGTCTAACTGGATTTATTACACTTAGTTAAATTCTGAGCATATAACATATTTCTTTGCACCACCTTAGTATCCATAAGATACTTGCCAACATTATAAACATGAAAATATGTTACTTTTCCCTCAAGCAGAAACAATAGTATGGGCCAACACTGCATTGATTTACTATGCAAAGCAGATGATCCATTTGAAGTTAGTAGGATGTAAGTCAGCTCAAGATTTTTCAACTTGTCTGCACCATACCTATAAGCAATGACCACTTCCATGATGTTTTCATCTGCAGGGAACCAAATCTCACACAGACTTGAAAACTGAGCAGACACCATTGATATCACAAAGAAATCAACCTCTTTGCTAACTGGTGTCAGAACAATTCCCATAGAATTAACCATAAAGTTGCGCAGCTCTGCTCTAAAAAAAAATGTGGCTTGGCAATCCTTCTAGTACAGTTATTTGTCCTTTAGTTTGTTCAATTTTTTACTCTATCACTTTTAAAGAGCTTTAGGTAAATCAGTTGTGTAATGATTTTATTTGAAAAAACAGCAAAAGCATTATTGTTGTTCTGCTTCATAACAATTTATGCCTTAGCATCTCCTTCTCGTTTTTTTTTTTAGAAAAATGGGGTTTTATTTATTTGAACTGATGTTAATTTTTCTGTTTATTTATAATCCTGGGTATATATATACAGAAAAATCATGATCTAATTATCTCAACTTTCTTAGCTTATATTCCTTCTTCAGGGATGATCATCACAGCTAAGGGTATCTTTCTGCCTTGATTTGGAAAGGATTTTGTTTTCAGCAACATAACAATTGCCACATCTTAACAGAAAAGCTCCTTTGTATTCAGAAACAGAAAATGAGCAATGTTCTGTCCAAACACTTATACTGGGGCATTTTTGAACAGCAGCTGCAAAACCAGAAAGTTAGTTTGCTGTCTTATGTCTGTCAAGATATGTCTGTAGGGAGACATGTCAAAAGACAGGCAATTCACATTTTCTTCATATTGTAATATCTTTAACATTATTAGTCAGAGGCACAATTCTTCCCCCCCCCCCCCCCCACTCCCAAAATTTTTTACACTTCCCCCCCCCCCCCCCCCATCCTTCAAAACATTTTGTATAATGATACCTTTCCATGATGCAGCTTCCTCTTCCCTTTTCTCATGGATGAGGGTAGATAAGGATGCTCAAATATCTCATTTTGAACCTTCATTATATTCTTAGCAGTATTGATTAAACACTTTTTTGTCTTTGTAAACAGAATATCACAGTTGTCCCATCACACTAACAATTTCTACTTTTCTTCTAGTGTTATCTCCTACTTTGAGGATTGTGTTCAATTTTGACAACCTCCTCTCAGCAAAGTGGTGCTGCACCACCATTTTATTAAATTCTTATCAGTAGTAATCTAAATACTTTTCCAGGATGGAATTATTTTGTTTGCATTTTTTATTTTCTATTTATAATTTTTTTAACCCTGATTTGCACTGAACAGATATTATTTAACAGTCCACAATGATTCTTAAGTCAAGTGATTACAGATATTTTAGACTATATCACTGTGAACTACTTTAACTCTTCATTTAGTTGTGGACTCTTTGTAATTATTTACAATGAGTTTCATTGTCATATGTTGTCCCATCATATGTTTTTTTCAGGACATGAGGACTCATCCTTTAGATGAATCTGGAGTAACTTATGTCTAAATAAATCAAATAGTATAAGATTCATCAACTTGAAAGACACAAAGAAGGGATTCAGCTTAGAGATGCAAAGTGATGCCTGAAATGGAAAAGTACATTTTCTTTCACATTTTTTGCACTTAAATTTCCCAATTTTAAAAGAACTTGGAGATAATTAATTTAAAACATAAAATGAAGTATTTTCACATTTATTTTTTGTTTTTCCCTTAGCATCTGTTACAGGCCACTTTGGGAACAAGATACAGTTTGACCCTGGAGAGCAATTTCTTACCTCTAAAATGGGCAGAAATCTAGCTATAACTTTTTAAAATACAACATTAGCTTTTGTGTCCTTTATTCCTTTTAACACTCAAGGTCATAACACAGAACAGTTTCTTATTTAAAATGTACAACTGGGAAGGCTTATGACACTTTTGGACAGGTACATCCTGCAATATCATTAAGTTGTATTCTCTTCTGGAGGTATTTTAATTATAATTACACAAATATGAAAAATCAAGGTCATATGTTGCTGGCAAGAACAAATTCTATGTTTAACATTTCATTGATGGCAAATTTCTAGGAACCTTCCATCAAGAAAACATAATGCTTTGAATTCTTTTTTTTCAATTTCAGCATAAAAATACACTAATTAAACATATTTTAGATAATGAAATATCATGCATATATATGTAAATTATTCACTGGTAATATAAATAAAATTCAAAACCACTTTTTGACAGGTATTTTGGTATCTTTATTAAATTAAAGCAAAATCCCAAAACAAAGTCCTTTCTGAAGAAAGAAAAAGTACAAGAAGCATATGAAAATATGCTTATATACAAACTTAAAAATTTTGTCAGATGTCTACCTACTGTCATGCTGTATTAGGTATAATAATTTAAATAGACTACTGCAATATTGTAATACTTAAATAGATTAATGTAAAGTTTTTACATATTGCTGATGTCTTCGTATAATTAGAACAAAGCTGAATTGCAACATTCAAAATGTAACACATGATGGTAATAACTACTTCCAACTGTCTGGATGATTATGGATATAATGTAATTAATTATAGTAATAATTATTACAATTAAATCATTAACTTTAATAGATTATGGATAATTAAGAGTAATTTTATTCCATGAGTTAGTTTTGTGTATACATGCAACTGCAGATAGAAACAAAGCTCTTTATAGATTCAAAGATTTCACCTTGAATCCTAATTACATGTCAGTGGTGTACTTTAAATCTTTTGAATCAAGATGGAATCAATGTGCTTCACTAAATAATTTGTAAGACCCTTTGATTTCCCTATGAACTTTTATAACAGTATTACATATAATATAGCTCACTATAAAATATAAGTACGTCAAGTCTGAAGAACCTCTCATCTTTGAACTTCACAATCAATTAAAAAAAGAATTAAATATGTTTTAATACGACACTTCTCCTAGACTCTTTTTCCCATCACTATATCACAACAAAAATACATTTAAAAGTGAAATATATATTTTTTTTAAGTAGAAGAACTAATTATTCAAGAATAACTATTCAATTAGAATTCCATTTTAACAGCTCTTCTCAACCAAAATATGTGAAGTATCACTTACCACAGTAAATCTTAAAAGTGTGTGATATATAATGGAGAACTTGGTTACACAGCATTTATCATCTAAAAAACAACACCCATCATGACTTTCAACATTATCTTTCATTAATGCGATAACACTATTGATAAATAATAGTTATAATAAAGATAGCATTCATTTAATCATGTGTACCTACTGTTCTAGTACGTTTCTAAAAATACCCTGCAATATGCTGATGTTTTATCTATTACATGGTTTAGTTCCACTCCATGTACAAACAGGCATTTATAATTATGGAAGACTTGTTGATATTTATAATGTTCTTTTAAATCCCAAATTTGATTTGGGCCACATAATATCCTCGTATAATGCCCCTTTTCTTGCCCCAATTTCTGGGTGTGTTCTGTTTCTGTAATGATTTTCAGGAGCGAAGGTCAGAAACAAAGTCCATGTGCAGAGAAGCATGTATGCAAGGTTTCAGGCTTCTTCTTGTGATTATCTTTTTTCACCCTTTCTCTGCATATGTACATTATAAATCAGAATCAATCTTAGCCTCTGTTGTTCACTGAATCTTAAGCCCAGGAGAAAAAACACATATTCAGAAAATAATACTGACATACTGATTTTAGAACAAAATATTGCAAAAGAAGACTAAAGTCAATTCATCTGAGATGCAGAGCCTTTCTTCTCTAATTTGCCAGTCTTAATCCAACCAAGCTCAGCAATGCCTCACAGTCAATACTGTCTGATGAGTGTTTGGTGGCCTATGAGAAATGAATAAACGGTCTGGTTTAGTTGCTTCTAGGCAGGATTTCCTGTTGCAGAAAAATATACAAAAATTTCACTTGCAGCCTTTGATGGAAAGATGAGGAACACTAAGTATTTAGAAAAAGTGATCTGCTGTGGCCATCAATAATGTTTCCAGGGAGAGTCTGATACATATTAGTAGAGTTTGCATCACTCAGTTTTTTTGTACTGTTGCTGAATATAGATGAAACACTTGCTCAGAAGACTTTCACAAATACTAATATTATTCCCTATAAAATGATATCAGTATAGAGGGATTGTTGATTTTATTGGAGAACTGATTAGTAAATATAATAATATAAAGGATTTTATAAAGAATTAATGAAAGTAAGCCTCATAGAAGGTGCAAACAGATGTACTGTCTGGAAAGAATGTGCTTACAAGGTTGAGTTGTCAATGTGAGAATAATAATCCTAGTATATGTATAAATATATATATCCAAATACATATATATATGTATAAGGTGAATAAGGGAAAACAATTTCTTGGCTACAGGGTGACCCAGTGCCCTATAGTAAAGATTAATTTTAAACAGACAGTTAGGAATGCAGGTAATTTTATACAACTATATAAAATGAGAGTAAAAAATGAAGTAGACTTTTTATCAGGTAAGGAAGCCTGTTTACTGTTTTGACAATGTCTCGCCATGTCCATAGGATAAGTAATCAATAATTTTATACTTCATTTCTCCTGTGCATTTAGTCTATTATATTCTATTTATATAGATTAGGCTATTCTATTCTATTTTTCAAAGTCACAAAATCATTAGGGAAAGTTTTATTTTTAAAATAATAAATTGTGTTTGGATTAAGATTCTGAGAATTACCTACTAATTTTGTAGAGGAAACCAGAATTTACATCATATTAGGGGCAAAATAAACATAATTTAGACAGGAATTTCATGTTTGTTTCAACTCCAGGCAAAGTTACATCAGACTTTTAATGAATGATGCCTTGGTAGAGCAGTTAACGGGACACTGGGAGAAGGAATAGAATAGCAACATAACAGGAACAAAAAAAGGTTAGGGGAAAGGGAGTAATTCTTTAAAGAAAATTAAGGAAGCTAAGAAACAAATGAAAAAAGTGGCAAAAACCATGTTCATAAATGGATGTTAAAAAGATGTAAGAGTAACCTCACAAAGATAAGAGCAACCTAGCAAAATATTAAAACATAAACATTCACTTAAAAGGAGGCAACTGTTCTGAAATCAATGCTCAAGGAAGTACAGTTTATGTATGGTTAAGATCTAAATGATTAAAAGGATGGAACACAATGCAGTCTTCCCAGTCTTTTAAAATAAGAGAAGTTCAGATTTGATTATTTTCAATAAACCATTCTCAGTTCCTATTTAAATAATGAGAGAAAGATTTTAGCAAAGGAAGGGGAAAGGACACCAATACACATAACTGGAGAAATCTTAAGCCTGTTAATCTAAGAAATTTGCAAAGAACCGAAGATACGGGACAAAACTCTTCACTACTTTGATAGTCTCACAGACCTGAACCTGGCTAAGTATCTATAAAGATGGAGTAAAAAAATCACCCTATATGGAGATTTACTGCAAAATATTCACTAGGGCACTGTAAGAATCAGTGTTTGCTCCCATTGTATTTAGTATGTTCTTTATTAATGACCTGGAAGAAGCCATATGTATGCCACACATTAATTACATTTCCAGATAATGCTTCTGATTAATCAATTAATGTTTGCAAATCTCTTTGACAGTGCAAAGCATTATTTTGTACAGGATGCCAAATATTATTACAATAATGCTACAGAAGATGCTGTAAATAGGGTAACATTAGAACATTAAAAAATCCTTGGAGGAATGACAAAATGTAGACTAAACCCATGAAAATCAACACATCTGAATTATGCATCTACAGCATACCTACTCAATATGATGGAGTCGTTCATGAAGCAACAATATACAAAAAGATCCCAAGGTAAGAGAGGACAACAAAATAGGTGTCAATAGTTTATAAACAGTTGCAGATTTAGAGGTGCATGACGGTTGTTGGGAGAGCTGAGTGGGCTGTAGTACTCCCATTGCCTTCCTCCCCTATTAACACTGCTCACTGAAGCAAATGCACCTCTGAATTCATGAGAAGTTTAGAACTGCAGAACTGTGCAGCCACCTTTCCTTCAAAACAGGGCTCTTGAGTAGTAACAGTACAGGTACTAAACTCTTGGGAAGGGCAATTCCTTAATTAGTTGGATATAACCATAAGGATTCCCTTATTAAAAAAGAAAAAAAAATATTTAATGTTCTGTTATACATTTATTAACTTGTCTGAACAATTTCTAATTCAGTGTTTGAGAACCATTTTTAACTCTTTAAGAGATGCAACACCAAGATGTGAAAGTAATTTCCCAAGATGGTTCATGCAAGTATTAGTCACATTATTTCTGGATTTAGGCTGAGTACCCTGAATAGTTCTGGCTGTGAAAAAATGAATTCATAACTCAGTGAAACATTTTTCCACCATCCCATTGATTAGTACACACTGAGGATACCCTAGGTCCAGATTCAACATTCTTATTAAGAGAGAGATTCTGAACCTAAACCTGTAATCTCCAGTACTGAGCTCTCAGGCATCAAGGTGACCACAGATAGGAAAGCTGAAGCTCCATTATTAACACTGCTCCACTTTGCAGGACAACATTACTGTGCATCACTGCTCCACTTTGCAGGACAACATTACTGTTCATAAAGCTAGAAATTTAAAAGTCTTGTAAAAAGAATGATTTCTACCTTCCAGTTAGAACACTCACACAGGAGTTAGAAGATATGGACTCTAGTCTTTAATTAATGATCAAACATCAAAATACAAAATAGAAAAACAACAAGAGTAAAAATAAGAGACATTCTCACCAAAAATATCTTGTTACTATAAGATTAAAAGACCTACTTCACATGCACTCATTTGACTACTTTTTCTCTTTTTTGCTTGGTGGAAATAAAAGACTGCAAATTAGTAACCTGATTAGTAAAAGAAAATTATTTACTGCTTTTTGTTCTAAGAGTTAATACTTAATTCTTACACCTTCATTTCTACTGCTTTATTTTATTTTTAAAAATACCCAGATGGAAGCCAAATACTTTGTTTCGAGTCAAAAAATACACCTTAATCTTTTGTTATAAATACATCTATGCATAAACAAACCACTTCTCTGTATATAGAGAAGCTTTTCTCATCAAAACAAAATAGATGGAAACGGTTGATTTTGTTTATATTGCACCAACCTCTATGTAATTTTTCAAGTTCAATGTTCAAAACAGTAAATAAATTCTTTTCCCAAGTCTAATTATGACAAAAAATCCCCATTATTCTGAATAGGTATCTGTCTTCTTTAAGCTGTTTGTAATTTTTTTGTGATTAGTAGGAATCTGAATTGAAAGGTCTAGTTTGAGCTGGTTTGTATGAGAATTGTGTTTTCATGGTCCTCAAAATGACCTGAAGGGTTTATGTCAGAGAATTGGTACAAAGCCTCATTGCAGGTCTAGTTATGTATTCATACAAAGTAGTAGTTTACAGAATCAATTGGGCTATTGCACAGGATTGTACTACACTTCCAAGTACTTTAGTAAGATTTCTTTTCTCCTGTTGTACCCTCTGACATGTAAATATACAGTAAAAACAAAATTGAGCTCCTCATGTACAATAACGTGTCTTAGCTTAATTATAGACAACAAAGTATGGTGATTTACAAAAACTGATCTAGCACTTGATGTTACTTATGCAATAATACAAAATATATTACATGCAGATGTGAAAATGTTCCTGTTCACACGAAGACTAATTAGTGCTTTCCTAATTAACCATCCTAAAACACCAGTACCAATCTGTCTCATCTAGGACTAGCTCAAGTCCCTCTATCACACTGTTGTGCTAATTAGCTATATCCATTTTATGGTATTTCATGGTTAAAGGCAGTATTCTGTTGGATATTCTGTTTCATCAGCCATAATATATTAAAGGTTAACAGTGGGTGGAATTTCTTTTACCAGACTTCAGTGTCTAGGACTTGATTCATTTGCCATCCTCATAAGGTCCTCAAATCTGATGTAGGACCTAAAAGAGACACATAATTTTTTGAATTGACAACAAGAAGCCATGTGGGGCACCTTATGAATTCCTAGATGGTTGTAAGCACCTATGTTCAGATGACTCTATCAAGTTGCTAGAGTAGATGCTGATATATGAATGAGTTACCCATTGTCCTTAAGTTAAGGGGGGTGAAAGAATTCAACTGACCTATGTTGTATATCCATATTAGGACAAGATAAATCACATCCTGCATGCACCTATGTCTCCCCATTATCTCTAGAAGAAATCTATATGACTAGCTTAGCTCAGGCTGTATACTATGTAGTCAGAAGTTAAGTGAAGGGAATCCCACTCATTGTGATTTTCTGGTATGACTAGGTTGTTTGAAAGATCTGTTGTTCATAAACCAATCTGCACAGCTTGACACTAAAAGCTTTTTCCTGTTTTGGGAAAAATGAAATGGTACATTCTTAACAGAACATGGCATCAAACTTTCTATTCTAAAGCATCTAGTTAAAAAGGAGAATCTGGTTGATCATCTGAAGAGCTGACTCTTGTTTTCACATGCTAGATGTTACAGATCTTTCTATTTATATTAAGCAGTGGGAAATATACAATGTCAGTGCATTTAAAAAATCATGGTTTGCCAGGTGTATGGCATCGACAGAAAATTACCTTCCTACAACAAAAAAATTTCCCATCAAGAGAGGGCTTTTTTCTACTTTAAGCTCAATCTGTGATTAAATTGGCAATCTCCAGTAGCACTTCAAGAAGAGGACCTCAACAAATACGTTTAAGTGATAGTCTCATTAATGCCAGCTCTTCAAATAACAGTTTCAATGGGAACAAACTTTTTTTTTTTTTTAAAGCAAAGAGAAGTATATGAGAATGCTAGAATAAAAGCATCTCAAACTGGATTGAGTTATGAATTTGTATTTTTAAAAGTTTGACCCGTGCCATGAGGAGCAATATAGGAAATTCAATCAAATCTCCTGTTGTGTTGTAACCCCAGTAGGCAGCTAAGCACCACACAACCACTCACTCCACTCTCTGCCCAGTGGGATGGGGGAGAGAACTGTAAGGATGAGAGTGAGAAAACTCGTGGGTTGAGATAAAGACAGGTAAAGCCAAAGCCGCATGTGCAATGAAAGAAAAATCCATTCACTACTTCCCATCGGCAGGCAGGTGTTCAGCCATCTCCAGGAAAGCAGGGCTCCATCACGCATAACAGTTACTTGGGAAGACAAACACCATCACTCCAAACATCCCCACCTTCTTTCTTCTTCCCCCAGCTTCTATTGCTGAGCACAACATCATATGGTGTGGGATATCCCTTTGGTCAGTTGGGGTCAGCTGTCCCAGCTGTGTCCCTTCCCAACTTCTTGTGCACCCCCAGCCTACTCACTGGTGGGGCAGCATGAGAGGCAGAAAAGGCCTTGACTGTGTGTAAGCACTGCTCAGCAGTAACTAAAACATTCCTGTGTTATCAACACAGTTTTCATCGCAAATCGAAAACATAGCCCCATACAAGCTACCGCGAAGAAATTTAACTCTATCCTAGCCAAAAGCAGAACATCTCCCAATATATTCTGAAATGTATACTGTACCTGAAGTGTCTCTTATTTTGCTTTTTTTGTCTCTCTGAGCAGTTTGTAGATGTCAGTGTTGCAGTACATATGCTATATTGCCTAAATATTGTTGTATCCAATGCATGTCATAAAAATGGTCTATTATTTTCTAATCTTTCTCTCCTTATATCACATCTGTATTGTGAGCTGTGGTGGGTTGACCCTGGCCAGCACCCCCATGTCCACTCGTTCACTTCCCCTGCAGTGGGATGGGGGAGAGAATCAGAGAAGCAAGAAAACTGGTGGGTGAAGTAAAAGACATTTTATTAAATGAAGGAAAAAAGAAAGAAAAAAACCCAACCCCAAACCAACAGGCAACACACAGGCAATCACTCACTACCTCCTACAAGCAGATTGATACCCAGTCTCCGATCAACGGCTACTTTTGAAAGACCAAACTCAGAGTTTTTATTGCAAAGCATGATGTCATATGGTATGGACTATCCCTTCAGTCAGTTTGGGTCAGCTGTTCAGGCTATGTCCCCTCCCAAGTTCTTGCCCACCCCCAGCATACTCACTGGGGGCAGATGAAAGAACTGCAAAAGCCTTGGTGCTGTGAAAGCACTGTGCAACAGTAGCCAAAACACTGGTGTGTTATCAACACTGTTTTAGTACAAATCTAAACCACAGCACCTTATGGGCTGCTAAGAAGAAAGTTAATTCCATCTCAGCCATCCTACGCACAGGAGCACAATATAGATGTTTCATGCACAATGACTTGTCATGGCAAAAAATATTTAATAAATTAGTTACTTCATTATAGATGTTTTTCTCTTGAATGCTATGAAGGTTTCTTCAAGACACTACTACCTGTTACATGGCTGTATTTTATTTTTTGGAAAAACTCATTCCAGTTCTAGTAGTAGATCCTGGTAAACATTTGGATTTCCTAAATTTTACTGGTTTCATATCACATAAGAGTGGTCACAACAGTCTCTCTTTTTTTTCCTTAGTATGGCGCAATTATGATTATTTTCTGAAGAAATGCTAAGATGTAGCGTAAACTCCCACAGATGAAGGTATCTTTATATTGCCCTTAGCAGCAACAGCCTAGTAAGATTTCTCAAGCCATACGTCCAGTGTCCACACTGAAGGCTTGGTTTGCCTGTGTTTTCCAGCAATTGTGTTTACACTTAAACACAGGTCTCAACTTAAAGCTTTACAGAATATGTCACAGAGGCAAAACAAAGTGGCTGGAGTGAAGATTTGAAATGCAGAAGCAAGGACATGAGGAGAATAAATTTTCCAGTTCAGTTGCTGAAGGAAAAATTAGGAGAGAGCATGGAAGGAGAGAAAAAAAACCCCACAAAACCCATGTTGTGGTTTAACCCAGCAGGCAGCTGAAGACTGAACAGCTGCCCCTTGGCCAACTCCCCCCAGTTTATATACTGAGCATGACATCATATGGTATGGAATATCCCTTTGGCCAGTTTGGGTCAGCTGTCCTGGCTGTGTCCCCTCACAGCTTCTCGCTGGCAGGGCATGGGAAGCTGAAAAGTCCTTGACTAGTGTGAGCACTACTTAGCACCAACTAAAACATCAGTGTGTTATCAACATTATTCTCCCACTAAATCCAAAACACAGCACTATAGCAGCTACTAGGAAGAAAATTAACTCTATTCCAGTCAAAACCAGGACAATCCAGCATTTTATTTTAGTGCAACATTTTTTTTTTCCTTTTTATTCTTATTGAAACAACGGTCCTAACAAGTATCATTATGGAATCAGTGAAATATTTTTTCTTTCAATTATTTAAGGAAAATAAGGCAACGAAAATGAAAGAATACACCCAATTCTTTCAGCTGGGATATCCCCCTGGTTCCCAGCTGCCCAACAGTTAAAGCATTTCACCACAATGTGTCAGATCCCAGGCTGACATGTGATAGTCTCAGTTGCCATTTTTTACATAATTTAAATTTTTATTTAGTGATCTTTGGAGAATGACTCTAAACCAGTGGTCCTGACACATACCAGAAAGACAAGAAATCCAAGTTTGATCAGTAGAAAAAGAGTTTGAACTTATTTTGCATCTTTTTCAAGAGTGATGAATTTAACAAGAACAATATGTTTTTATTCCACCCACCACCCACCCCCAGTCACACCTGTTAGAGGTATTTTGGCACTTAACTTTTTTTTAAGCTGGAGACAGATCATAGACGTGATCTTTTTTGTATTAGAGTTTCACTTCAGAGATTTCTAGTTTCCAGATTCTGGTCTATACATCATTAAGTACTTAAAGATTTTAATGCAACACATAACCCTTCACAGTTACCTCTTACCCAATTTTTAATGCACTCCTTAAGGGAAAAAGGACAGTAAATTCTAGATTCAAAACTGTTCAGCTAGAGAAGAGAACTGTATCAATTTCAATCTCCAGAATAAGTATGTTTAGTTTGTGAATCTAGATTTAAAAAGAAACAGTGAATTTTAATGCATTGGTGATGATTTATTTTAGACAAAAAATATTTTGTTTAAAAAAACTGATAAGGAAATCACTTAGCTGTGATTAGTCAAATATTTTTTATTATTTGATAAATGACTGTGGCAAAACTATTGATTTGGACATAGAATTTTACACTGATTTGCGATAGCTCATTACAGAGCCCTTCTTTTGAACAGAGAAAACTTCTGGAACAATGAGTGTTTATCACTTTTTTGACTAAATTCCATTCTTACACTTATGTGATTTAGTTATTTTTCCTCTGTGAGTTATATTTATATTCATATATGTTTGTATAGAAAAATGTTAAGGAATACAAAGGGCAAGATTGCAGTATTTTCCTTTTTTCAGAGGAAAATAGATTTTTGTTTTCCTTTTTTAAATGATTGCTTTTGTAAGGGATTTTGTTTAAAAGCAAAATAGCACTAACCTTAAAACATTATCAGTTTTGGACTGAAAGTGAATAAAATTTATTTCAGTGTTATTTTTAGTGTGTCAAATAAATATACTTGTATTTTTATCTTCATATTTGTGTGTGTGTATATATATATCTTGTTTTTTTATATTCTTTAATAGAGATACTTTATTAGGCATTTTAATAATTTTCTACAGTTCCTTTCCTTCTGCTGGAATCTTCTAACACCTTTTGTGTTTTATTTTCAAGTTTTCTCTCTTTCTGTTGTACTGTTCAAATTATTCCAGTTTTAAAGAAACATGGGTCAGACCTTATGGGTCGACACTTTGCTGAGCTTAAGGTACAGCACGTATAAAGTTTAATTCTTTGTTGAATAAATACGAATCTAACCTTAAGTTAGTGATTGTATGTGGTAAACATATAAACATCTTTATTTTTCTTTACATCTCAAATTGTATGAACACAAACATGGGTAAAAACCTAAAATTGAAGTAATAACTAGTTTTCCTACTTGCAAAAAATCAGTCTTTTGTGAAAGATATTTTCAGCAATTCATTTTGAATTGCAGAATGAAGCAATGAAGCTTATACAGGACAGCAGAAGTGTAGGTTTAACTAGGATGAAAACAGAAGAATGTGGTGAGTGAAAATTTGAAAACCATTTGTTCTGACACAGCAATATCTAGTTTTCCTTCCATCTTTTATTCCCAAAATGTTTTCATTTTTGCCCTTATTTCCTTCCATTGGTAAGCATACTGTTGACAATTCAAGAAAAAGAAAAGATAAACAAATTATTTCTCTTTCAGTTTCCCTAAATTCTTTTTCCATTGTCTTGGGATACCCATGAATGTTTTAGATCCATGTCTTCTTTGTTATGTTTTTCCCTCAAGCTTCTGGTGACATGATAAAATTGGTAGTTTAGTCTTTTTCTGCATCAGTAGTTCTGTCTTTGTTAGCTAAGGCAGGTTTTCCTTATCTTGTCACATGGAAATCCTTGTACCCTATTTCACAATATAAAGCATCAGTAAATAAAAATAAAATTGCAAATGATATGCCTGTAGTTTCAGTAGCTTTTCATGCTTTTACTATAATAAAGTACCATTATCAAGAAAGTATCAGAAGTATCTTTATCAACAACATCAGAAAGAGAATTTTGCACAGATGCAGCTCTCAGCTACTGTAAGCAGAGAAACTGTCTCTGTCAGAAATGCAGAGGACTGTTCCTCTTGTAAGTGTAAATGTACAGGCAGATATATCAGCATTTCATCAGTTTAAGAAGCCAAAAGACTTAGACTTAGACAATGCTGCCTTTCAACGTTACTTGAAAAGGGGAAGGAAGAAAATCTTTTTTCATTTTTGCATACCCCTAGATTCTCTTTTCTTTATAGTGATAATCTGTTTCTGCCCAAAAGAACTCTGTGTTTAAAACAAATAGTGAACTCTTAGAACTTAATGCCTATTTTGTAGAAAAGACATTCCCATGCCGCTTCGCCAGTGCAAATCCTGTAAAATGTGTGTTCTATAAGGAACATTTTGCAGAAGACAAAAGGGCTTTCCATGGCTGTCTTGGGGCTGACTCGCTGTATAATGCCCTGAACTAGTCAAGAAGAAACCATGAAAAGATGAGAAAAAATTAAATTTGGAGACTCCCTACCTGACTGATTTAAGCTCTGTTTAATTTTAGCAGACATTACTGTTAAAAACAGTTCAGTCCATCATTATAGATATGCATATATATCTTCAGACAAATGATTGGTACATAAATGAGCGGTTTCTCTCCTTTTCTGCTCTTACAGTAAAATCAGGGTATTGTTATTTCAAGTCATAGCATTTTAATATACTATGAAAATGTATGATGACTGTACAAAACACATAGAGAAGTAACTCTTCCTATGAACAAAATGACAAGCTACACCTGTGGTATGCAGACTCACTCTTCACTGCTGCTGTAGAATATAATTAGGAAATTACATTTGCCCAAACTCTATAATACTTTCTGATATATTTCCTGTTCTAAACAACATATATTCTTCTTGTTAATCAACAGAATTTTGGGAGCAAGTAAAAACTAAATTAAAGAGTTTGCAGAAAATAAAAGATTTAAAGGTGAGACTTACAGGATGGTTTGAAGGACAGCTGAGAGGAAAAGACTCAATTCTTGGTATGCTCATTTTTTTCTGAACTATACTTTGAGAGGAGTCAATACACCAAAAAAATCTGATTGGAGCCCATGCAACTTTTAGCTGTTTTTTCAATAATTTCTCTGCTTAATTTTTTTATTCAATAATCAGGGAAAAAAAAAATTGTGAAAAGGAGCACAATCTATCCACATGTAACTGAACAATAATAGAATAGGTAGACATTGTCATATTGGACTCTTAGAGGTTTTCATAGAAGGAAATTTTCTGGATCACAAATGTCTTCATTGAAATTTGTCTACCATATGCTGGTAAGATGCTGCCCGGGTAGTTTGGTTGGCTGAATCAGATGTGATCAAATCGGTTCTTCTCTAAAGATGCTTTCTAATTAAGACAAGAGGCTAGAATCAACAACTTCTTTTAAAACAGTTTACTTTCATTCAGAGAGTTCTTAATTCAGTCACCACTATAAACTCCAAATAAAGGCATGAAAGTTTAACCAATGTTTTAATAATTATAACACAGTGATATAAATGGAACAATGAATATTTCCTTATCATCTCCTAGACAACTATCCTACAGAAAGTGTGTTTGAAAGATTAATTAGGTTACAAGTTCTGAAGATATTCTAGGATCTTGTTAAAGTCTTCCACAGCTGCTGGGAGTGCAATGAAACGTCTCTATTAACCAGTATGAAAAACATTTAAAATCAGCAGTCACAGAAAGACCCAAGGTTCTGCCCCAGCTTCTGGTTGTACTCTAAATGTGTCTTGAAGACATGACAGTGAAATCCCTTCTCTCTGGCCCTTCAGGAGAGACCTTGCAAGATAGAGAGTTTGGATTCTATTTAGTTACCTAAAGAAAGGTGACTAGTGCCATTGGATAAAATTATTGGATAGAACCCCCCCTTTTCTCCCGTTATAACAGTTCCCCTCTCCAGAGCTGCTGCTCCAGAAGGCTGGCGGTCTCCCATAGTTTTTGTACCATACCTACTACTACTGTCTGACCACTGAGTCGAGCCTTTTATTCTTCTCAAATAGTAATTTGAAATATTAACAGCTTTGTAAGGGACAGTATCACTGGGAAAATTAATTGCTGAAACATACAGAATTTGAAATGCATATGCTGCCTTTTAGATCTCCTATACATAAAAGATCTATTGTGTGGTGTCTCGAAAGCACAACACACAAAATATACATTCAAGGTTGAAGCTGAAGGGAGAGAAAAGATCTGGATTTATTTGTTTATAATTTTTAAAGAGGCCATGAGCCAGTTTTCATCTCTTAAAGTGTTGTTTTGTTTTTTTTTTTTAAATCTTCTTTCTTGGTGTCGTGGTTTAACCTCAGTTGGCAACTAAGCACCCCGCAGCCGCTCGCTCACTCCCCCCCCTCCCGATGGGATGGGGGAGAGAATTGGAAAAGCACGTGAGAAAAACTTGTGGGTTGAGATAAAAACAGTTTAATAATTGAAATAAAATGATAATGATAATAATATGATAATAGTAATAATACACAAAGCAAGTGATGCACAGTACAATTGCTCCCCACCCGCCGACCGATGCCCAGCCAGTCCCCGAGCAGCGTGCCCCCCGGCCAGCTTCCCCCAGTTTATGTCCTGAGCATGATGTCACATGGTATGGAATGTTTCTTTGGCCAGTTTGGCTGTGCCCCCTCCCAGCTTCCTGTGCACCTGCAGCCTTCTCAGTCTCAGATAGAGCATGGAAAACTAGAAAGTCCTTGGCCAGTGTAAGCACTACCTAGCAACAACTAAAACATCGGTGCCTTATCAATTTTGTTCCCATCCTAAATCCAAAACACAGCACTGGACCAGCTACTAGGAAGGAAATTAACTCTATCCCTGCCGAAACCAGGACACTTTTTAAAATATGATTTTTAAATTCTGAGCCCTCCAAAACTCAGACAAAAGTTGTTTGAGAAACATGGTCCCAAATAAATTAAAGTGACACTCCAAAGTGACTAGCTGATTATTTCCAGTGGAAGCAGTGGGGCAGTAATAAGTATTCACTGCCTCTGTAAGAACAGCTGTGTTTGAACTCTGAAAAACTATGGTAGATCAGCATTCATTTATTTTTTTCCTCACTTCTGAAGCAAAAGTGAAAGTAATCTCAGACACAGAAGACATAATGGCAAATTCAGGTGGAGCTTTGTTTTAAACTAATTGAGAGAAACTATGCTGTATTTTCAGTGAAGGGACAGTAAACATTACTGAGTCTAAAATTCATATTCCCATATTTCAGCAGTGAGTTAAAGGGTCACTTTTATTTCTTTCCTTAATGTTAGTTCAGTGTATTCTTCTGTATGCAATATGAAGACCTACCCAGTAGAGATACTAGATGCCTAGTATGTCTAGGAATGTGAGGCTGAGATTTTATTATTATTAATTTTTAAAATAATTTTATTCAAGCTCCGACATTCATTAGAAATAAAGGCTTAGTTCTCTAGAACTTCCCCATACAGAGTACTTCCCACCTTTTGATGCTCAGAAAAATCTTTACTTCCTTGAACATTAAATGGTTTACTTACTGCGGTGTTTTGATACCAAATTAGATTACATTAATTGAAAGAAAATGCATTGAACTAGAACCTCAACTGAAGTCAAAAGAACCATTGACATTTTATAACTGGAGGTCTAGCTCTTTACTCTGAAGAATTTTTTTCCCTTTTCTTTGAAGTATCTGCTGATTAATTTATACTTTTCAGATGCTGTAGTGATCATTCTTCTATGTTTCATACCACTTTATCTTCTAATGTATTTCACAGACTTCCATCTGCATCAACTTTTTCCCTTAAAAAAACCCCACACATATCATTCTAAGGTACTGACGGTATTTTCTGTTTCCAAAATATTGCTTTCCTTAGTCTCTTACAGAAATTGCAAACAAGAACTTACTGGAAAATTTATTTTCCCACATTTTTTCCATTTCTGAAAGGAAAGTAAATATTTCCATTTTAATTGTGTTTTACCTTATTTATTTATTTCTTTTTAATTGCATCCTGTTCAACACTAAACCACTGCCTTTTTTAATCTTTGTTTTTATGAAACATTTTCCTTTCATTGAATGTATGTATCTCCATTATCCTCATTTTGGAGGTCCCTCCAGATGGCAGCATGACCCTGTGGCGTATCAGACACTTCGCCCAGTTTGGTCTCACCAGCAAACTTTCTGAGGGTACACTGCCCCATCATTTAGATCATTAATGAAGATGTTGAACAGGATTGGACCCATTATTGACACCTAGAGTACACCAGTAGTAACTGGCCTCCAACTAGGTTTTGTTCCACTGATCACCACCCTCTAGGCCTGGCCATTCAGCCAGTTTTCAATCCACTTCACTGTCTGTTCATCCAGCCCATATATCAACATCTTCTCTATAGGGATCTTACGGGAGACTGTCAAAAGCCCTACCAAAGTTTAAGTCAGCAATATCCACTGCTCTTCCTTCATTTATGGGCAGTCATATCATCATAACAGTTTATCAAGTTAGTCAAGCATGACTTCCCCCTTTGGGAATCCATGCTCCCAATCGCCTTCTTGCCCTACATGTGCCTGGAAATGGTTTCCAGGATTAGTTCCATCATTTTCCCAGGGATCGAGGTGAGGTTGACTGGCTTGTAGTTCCCTGGGTCCTATCTTCTTGAAGATAGGAGCTATATTTTCTTTCCTCCAGTCCTCAGGCACCTCACCCAATCACCATGACTGTTTGAAGATTGATACCGGTCTTGCAATGGCAACAGCCAGCTCCCCGAGCACTTGTGGGTGTGCCCCATCAGGGCCGATGGACCAATTTGCTTAAGTATTCTGTAACCTGATCCTCTTCCACCAAAGGTGTATCCTTATTGCTCCAGACTTTCCCCTTCATCTCCAAACCCTTGGATTCCTGAAGGCAAATATCATTAGTAAAGACTGAGGTGAAGGTGGCATTCTTCTTACCAGGTCAGCCATTCTGTTGGCAAAGATACCTTTGCCCTGCTTAGTCAGGTGGATCCCATATGTCTCAAATAGACTGATCCTCAAACAGGGTCCCCTTGTCATAGAAATCAAAACTTTGCTACTGATACCAGCTCTGCAACCTGTAGTTGACATGCAGTACCAGTTCCATCCTCCTCACACCCTGTCCCCCCAACAACAGGACTGATGACAAGACTGCCCAGGCCCTCATGTCCCTGACTATTGAGCCCAGAGCTCTGTAGTCAGTTTGATACTCTTCAGGTTGCCCCTAGCAGTATCATTGGTGCCCACATGGAAGAACAGCAGGGGGTAATAGTCAGACCGTTGGTCGAGCTTCAGTAGTCTCTTCTCAAAGTCCTGGATCCAGGCCCCCAGGAAACAGCAAACTTCTCCAAATGACAAGTCAGGGTGGCAGATAGATGCCCTCCATCCCCCACAGCAGGGAGTCACCACTACTATGACTTGCCATTTCCACCTGTTGCTTCTGCATGGCTCAGGGTCAGTCAGCCCACATGCTTTGCTTAAAAGCACACCCAGCTCCTCTACCTCAGCTTTGAGGACAATGAACCTGTCTCATAGTTGCAAGCCTTGAGGCAGAACAAGAACCCTCCTCTTGGTGCCAGAAGTCACCAGCTTCCAGCTTTTGTCTTCCCCCAAGTTTCCACTTACCTTTCTGCTAGGGACAGACTGCCTGTGTCTCCACTGCAGTTGAGGTTCAAGACTCTGAAGCAGTAGGGTCTCTAAGAAGATCCTGTCCATCTCCCTCCCTCCCTCCCTCTCTCACACACACGCACCCCGACCCACCCCCTCTCTGGTTCCATGCAGACTGTTCAGTTCCTTCTATAACACCTCCATTTGGAAAGGGGACCATGTCTCCAGCCCCTGAGAGGCCCACTCCCTACAGCCTAGGACTCACAAAGCTGCATCCACCATCTGAAGCTCTGTCTGGATTGAAACCTCTGCCCTGGCAGGCATAGCAGCTCCAACATCTGCTGTGGAATGTGCCCTGTGGTGTGCCACCACCACACCTGAGAAAGTTTATGCTGATTATGAACTGAGATGAGACCAATTCTTTGCACCCTGCTGTATGAACTGCTGTATCTGTTAACAGTGCTTTGTTAGCTACAATCTAGGAATTGTGCTCTTGGCCTAGCTTTTATATTGGTCTCACCCTAGCACCAGCTAAGAGGGTTCTTGACACTCCCTAATTAGATGTCAGCTAGAACAAAGGTTGCAGACACCCTTGGGTCAAGGGCAGCTGACTGAGCTCATTGGAGGCTACTGGAGCTTCCTTGGGTCCACAAGTCTGTGGCTCTCATTGTCTTCTCCTTACCTGGCAGCTGTGTTCTCAATCAAGCCTCTAATTTACAAAATTGACAGACAGAAGGCTGGAGCAGAGATCAGTTTTCCTACTGATTTTCTATTCATAGGCAAATGACTTCACCTTCCTATCATTCTGTTTTCAACCTCTCATTCTGCATTTCCAGTTTGGTTTGCTTCAGTGATTTCAAGCTTACTGGCATAAAGACTTCCTCTGTTTCATAATGCTTGGGAAAAATATCCTTCCTAAGATTAATTTACTAGATCATTTTTTTCTTATTTTTTATTGACCTATTTTGTCTTCCACACTTAATCAGGTGACTCATACCAGTCTATTCTGTTCTTGCGTTCTATTGACATCACATCAGAAAGCATGCCAGCTGAGCAGACTGATGGTTTTATTTATTTATCAACTTTCACAAGATAGATTTACCACTGTTCATGAGTAAATCCTACTGATTTTTGCTGTATAATAATAAATGAACAGGGCATGACTCTCATTTTAATGGTTGTCACATAAGAGCTGAAAGGTTTTGGGTTTCTTTAGTTTTTTATTTTTAAAGACATCAAAGGCTAAGGGTACAAAAGAATACACGCATTTACATTCCTATTTATTCTAACTTTGGTCACTGATGTCCAAAACTACCATCTTCAACCCCCCAACTCAGTGGCACTGAATCCTGGAGAAGTACTTTTTTTACATTGCAGTGTTATTGATATCTTTTCTGGGCATTTCAAATAGTGTTTCAATTCAACATTGATAGACCAATAGACCACTTATTAGACCCATACATAGCTCATTCACAGCTTCCTCAGGAACAGCAGACTTAGCATCCTTCTATGTTGTCTGAATGTCCTGTGTATGTCCTATCTTGTCTGAAAGATGTAGTCAAAATAGGTTCCATGTCAGTCACCACTTCTTTTAATTCAGGAACTAAATAGTTAGAACTCAAAATTATGATTTAAAAAACTTGCTTTAAAATCATTCTTCTGCTTGAATATGTTCTGTTCAGAAAGACAATGTAAGGTTTAAATCCTGTGTATCATTACTTTGGAAAAAAGTAACAGTAAGAAACCCACAGAGCTACTGAAGCAGAAACTAAACCACAAATGTCTTCTCTTCTGAGTGACAGCTCTAATCAGTAAGCTAGAAAGTCACAAACATGCATATTCTCTCCCTTGTTTTCTTTCTGTCTTTGGTCCAACAATCTTTGATTATTGTATGAAAAATTGAATGGTTTCAAAAGAAAGGAGTGAGAACGCCCTTGATCTGTGTATGTGTCTCTCAGGCAGAGAAAGACATTTTAGCTGTACCTCATATGAGTATTTGACTAAACACTAAGTGATAAGAGTGGGAACAGAGAGGTACCTTCTAAACTAAAGGAATTTAATCATGTTATAAAATACTATTTAAGTATTTGAAAGACAAAAAAAGTTGTGTGTCATGCTTTTGGAGGTGCAAATCCCATAGCAGGAAAGTACTTCTCCAGTAGATACACCTTAGACACATTCAGAGAGAAGGTCATACCTGTGTCCTCAGATACCACCTCTTCATCTTCAGTGTGTGTCGTGGTTTAAATTCAGCTGGCAACTGAGCACCATGCAGCCGCTTGCTCACTCCCCCATGGTGGGATGGGGGAGAGAATCGGAAGGGTAAAAGTGAGAAAACTCATGGGTTGAGATCAAGACAGTTTAATAGGTAAAGCAAAAGCCGCGCACGCAAGCAAAGCAAAACAAGGAATTCATTCACTACTTCCCATGGGCAGGCAGGTGTTCAACCATCTCCAGGAAAGCAGGGCTCCATCATGAGTAACGGTTACTTGGGAAGACAAACACCATCACTCCAAACATCCCCCCCTTCCTTCTTCTTCCCCCAGCTTTATATACTGAGCATGACGTCACATGGTATGGAATATCCCTTTGGCCAGTTTGGGTCAGCTCTCCTGGCTGTGCCCCCTCCCAGCTTCTTGTGCACCTCCAGCCTTCTCAGTTGGTAGAGCATGGGAAGCTGAAAAGTCCTTGACTAGTGTAAGCATTACCTAGCAACAACTAAAACATCAGTGCCTTATCAATTTTGTTCCCATCCTAAATCCAAAACACAGCACTGTACCAGCCACCAGGAAGGAAAACAACTCTATCCCTGCCGAAACCAGGACAGTGTGCCACCTTCTTCTTATCATCCAATGCTTCCCAAGCATTTCTTAAGGATGGACATTAAAAGCCAAATCCAGATTAAGGATAAAAGTTAAAATTTAGGTGTTACAAACACTGCAATATATATTTTCACTTAAAATAGGTAATGGGCATGCTTTGCTGCTACTTTTCCCCTGCTTCTAGATCCCCCTGGAATATTTTAAAGCATAAATCTAGGCAAGAAATTTGGAATCTGATCAACTGGGCTATCAAAACCAGAATCTTAAACCCAAATATTTAATCCAAGTTTTATGTTGGTCCCATCTTAATTAGACAGCTGTTCTAGAAAGGACTCCTCAATTCAGCATGTCATTACAGCGTGCCTCATGGTGCAATGCCAGCGTGTCTGACTCCAGATAAGAAGGTTGTGTGTTCAAGTTACACTGGGATCAGGGGGATCCCCGCAAGGCTTCTCCCACTTTAACGGTTGGACTGGATGCTCTTTGGACTTAAAGGTCTTTTCCAACCTAAATGATTCTATGATTCTATGATTATTTCTCCTTTTGAACGTCATGCAATATTTTATTTAGTAAGAAATATTAATAAATAATGGATCTGTTACCTTCCTGGCATTATTTCATTTACCTTGGTGGAGTTATTTAATCTAGCACCATTTTTGACATTTCTTTAGAATGTTTCAATGATAAATGTTAATCAAACAGTTACAAAATATCTCTGAAAATTAAGATGTTACGCACTCTAGTGTCTGTGAAATTAGACAGTACATTGGCATCAATATAATAAGCATTGAGGATCATACAGTTCCTATGTAGTCTCCATAACTGTCATACTTTCAGTTTATTACTATTTACAGTAATATTTGTCCATTAAGCATGAAGGTCTTGGAATCTGCAAACTGGCTTCAAGACTTTGAGGTTTAGCATCAGATACTCATATCGTTCAATTCAGTTGCATCTAGTCAATGACAGTTGCACCCAGACTCTTTGCTATAGATAATTGACTTTGACAGCATTGAAATGAAGTGACAGGATGCTAGCAATCATTGTAAATGACATCTTCTGTCATTGCACCTGAGACAAAGTATTATTGCCTTGTACAGTATATAAGAACTTGTAAGTAAATTATAAAAAAACAGAGAATTACTTTTTTCAGGCTGGATCTTAATAAGGAAAATAAAAGCATATGTCAGAATTTTTCTTTTTGTGTGGTCCATACTTCTACATTTTTCTTATTTAAAATTATTTTTTATTATTATGTACTTTCAACATTTATTCTGTAGATTTGTAAGGCAAAAACATGAAAATAATCCTGAAACAAACTTTTTCTGAATGGGCGGGCATCATCTCTGTGGCACACAACTTATTCAAGCATCAGAAATGCTGTCCAGGCATGCCAGGAAACAAGTCTAATCACAGGTGAGAGAGATGTGTGTAAATAGTATAGATGGAGGTTTAAAGTCAGTGAAGCTTCCTTTATCTTTACACTATACCAGGATACTTCCTCATATTCCTGCTCAGTCCTATGTGCCACATCTGCCTGCTCTTTGTCCTCAGCTGGATACAAGTGATTATAAAAAAGCATCATCTACCTTAGGATACATGAAGTAATATGGCTTAATTTTTTTTCCACTTTAATTTTACTTTTCTTCATATGATTTCCTAAGTCAGTAACAGTTTCACTTCTTCTGTGGCAAGAACCAGTAATTATCTGTAATTCCTGGCTGTCAGTGTTTCTATGACTCCCCACACTGAAGGAGCTGAGTTGCTTATATCAGTTAAATGTAGTTAGTAATTCCCTGATTAGTATAAATACAACCAGAAATTACAACCTTCTTTTACTGTATTGAAGGCTCTGCACTGCTGTCAACTCAAGTAAACCGCTAAATCCTGCCTCTAACAATTTTTATCTTCTTATCTATCCAAGGGAACTGCGGTCCACTCTTTGACAAGTGTGGCACAAAAGGCACTTTTCTTAGCACTGGTGTGCTTGCTCACTCTTTACTCATCAATAGAAGACTAAATAGGTTGTTACTAGGGTATGTGTCCAGATAGTCAACCCTGACCTGTAGCTACACTAACAAGATAATGGCAAAAGTTGTTAAAAGATGTTAAAAGTAGTAGCAAAATAAGAACATTGCCTAGGTAGAGAGAACCAAGATAAGAATATGAGAATATCAGAAATGAGAAGTGTTGTGGATAACAGAAAGGAAGAGCAGGTAACAGTTCAACAGAATAGCTGACTAAGGTAGAAATTACCAAATTATCACATCACAAATGCCAAAGAAGTTTAAAAATTCAGCAAAAAACCAGAGCCAATGTAGAAACAGTAAACACGGGAGGTTTGTTTGTTTGTGAGGGGAGGAAGATGGCAAAGGGAAAGAACATGGGATAGGAAAAAACATGTAAAAAAGCAACACAGGTGGAAGAAAATCCTGTGATCAAGTGTTGTACAGGTACTTGCTGAGCATCCCTGTGCCTGATCACTGCAGAAGAACAAACCTGCTGTTCTTGCCGTATGGGTATCTGATCTAGGGGAGATTTGGAGTGTTTTCTCTAATGCTAATGAGGTATTGCCCAGAGAGAATGTCCGAAGAGTCATAAAGGCCACTCTGTGGAAGCAAAATCACAGAAAAAAGGTAAAGGGGGATAAAAATGTTTCTTGTTTGTCTTAGCAGGATTCTATTGCTCAAGGTACCAACAGTCCTCACCTGGGTGAGATTCCTCTTTTCTTTCTCCCAAGTGTTTCTAATTGGTGTCCCTCTCACATTGCAACATTGGAAATCATGAAGAACATTCCTTATTAACAGGTTTATTCTGCACAATGCCTTGCCAAGCTGTAGGATGTTTCAGAGCCTTGCATAGCTATTTCCCATTGTCAGGGAAATAAATGTCAATGATGTGGGGTATTTTAACAGTATAATTAAGTTCTCCTTTTACTCCATACTTCTATTTCATTAACAGAGGTGGTGAAAAAAAGTATAATGAAAAACTTCACTTTCCAAAATCTCAGACAATACCTGGTTCTCAAAAAGTGCATCTGTACCAGTAGCTGAATCCTATTAATAAGGATAAGGCAGATTATAATAATGTTCTTGTTGACAAAAACTTCCCTAAAAATATATTTAATTTATTAAGACTATAACTAACAGCAGCCTGTGCTTATTCTCCCATAGTGACTTAAGCAAAAGGCAGCTGAACTCCATAGCATGCTGCCTAACTGTTAGCCCTCAAATGAATTTGCCAGCCTTTCCTTCTACCTATACATAGGCAGGCATTTGCGAGTGTCTGTTTGTGTGGTCACACATTCAAGCTGATGGTGTGACTGTTCTTGGCCAAGTAATTATCTCACGGGTCTAGAGCAGGTGGACAGCCCTACCTGACCTACATGTGGGGTTCTGCACTGCCATGTTTTAGGATGGGATATCTCCTGTAAACATAACCCAAGCTATAGTAGAAACCGTGATGCTCTTTGGGTTTGTTTCGTTTTTTTAATTACTTGATTCTGCAGTCAAACTGGGCTTGGGAGTGGGATAACCGTATATAATCTTATCATTAAACAAATGCTATACCAAACACTCATATGGATTTGCATGTAAATATTTGACTTGAAAGCTAACATTCATTTTACATTTTTTAGAAATGTGAAACATCAGGAATTACTGCTCTGGACTGTTACATTTACTGACTATTTTTTGTTTTAAGAAAAATATGACATTTTCTAAATAGAAAGAAAAAGGAGGAAAAGTAGAAGCCTTTGTGTTCCTTACTCCTTTATTTTTTCAAACAAGGTTGTTTAAAAATGACGTTTTTTGAATTTATTACTGGTGGATATTCACAGAACTTCTTGCAATCTATTTCTTGTTGACCAAAATACACAAAATGAAAAATAATATTTAAGACTTCCTTCATTTAAGTGATGACAAAATATTAAAAATATTCAGAAAATAATCTCAACATGTATCTTACATAAAACATAAATAATGAAATAGTAAAAAAGACATATTTCATATCTTTATATGTATGGGCATGCATAAATGGATGGATTTGAGTAAGTCTAACTAAATAGTTAACGGGGTCAGGTAAAGAACCAGCAGATCTGAAATGGTAGCTTAAATGAGGAAACTAAATATTTGTTCTCTCATTTTTGTCTTCTCATTTGTTTTATAATTGACCATTTCTGTTATCCTTAATGAAAATTTTAATGTGTCTGGTATTTACAAGCACTCCTGTAAATTCACTGCTCTGTAGTTCAGAATCAGGTTCCTTGAAGTGATGTGAATATAAACACTTGATCTCCCTGCTGCATTCCATCTAATCCGTTCAATCTTGCTTTTTAACTGTTGTTTGAATTTTTTATTTTTTATTTCCCTCCCACAGGCAGCTCACTACATTGAAGGAAGCTTGACTGGGGGGTGAAGCTCTTCAGAAAGAATTCACATGGATCTCATTGTTAGGAAACCAATTTCTTTTGTTTACAGCACATTTGTTTGGAATTTTCACACCAGCTTTGGCATCTTGCTTACAGCTGCAGATTACATAGTGATGTCAGGAAAGATGACAAAAACAATAGGCTTAAAAAGTAAAAGCCGATGAACATTAGAATTCTCTCTTAGCGTAGCTGTGTTACCTGAGGGCATTGCAAATAAAAAGCTGACAAATTATTGTGTACTGCTATTAAGAAGGTCCCTTAATCTTTTAACTTCTCTCCTGGAAAAGTTCAGAATGCGCATCTTCAATTTACTATAACAACATTTATGGGATTAAAAAGCACAACATTTGGAGCTCTTTATTATTATTGATTGATAGAAGTTATTATATGAACTATTTTCATTCATTTGGAACAGGGATAATTCTTAAATTCCCTGCTGGATTTTCAACGTTTCATTCTATGGACGTGTTTAGTAATCAATGGTCTAGGCTTCTCTACATTGGTAGCCCCTGCTCTAAAGAGTTCATAGCAACTAGACAGGCCAGGTGGTCAAGTTACACAAATGGCTGTGGTGGTACACAATGTAGTTGTAAAATGGACTGACCAGGCAATAGTCTCAGCTTGCCACCTGCTTAGCCATTTCCCATGCTCACTGTGACGGCCATGACCATTTCATTCCCCTTTTTTTAAATAATTAAACTATTGCAGAGAGCTCCAGAGTTTAATGACATTGCATCTCTCAGTCTTTTTAGACTGTTATAGTAATCCAAAAGCTACTTAAAAAGTCATATCACCCATAGTTATTGCTGTCATTATTACTACTACCAATTATTATCTGTTATGGTGGAAATGACTTGGAGTTTGGAATAGCCTGCTTATATGTGGCAACATGTTCTAACCAGATATGAGTTTTAGCCCATGTAAAGAATAACACATTTATGCTAACCTAGTTTAAAAAAAAATAAAAAATGCTTTGGTCCCATCTATTTTGTGTAACTTGTTTGTTTGTTTGTTTTCTTTAATATACCTCAGTTTAATTGTAACTAACTGTGCTGGTTTTGGCTGGGTTAAACTTAATTTTCTTCGTAGTGGCTAGTATGAGACTATGTTTTGGATTTGTGCTGAAAAGAGTGTTGATAACACAGGGATGTTTTAGTCACTGCTGAGCAGTGCTTACACACAGTCAAGGCCTTTTCTGCCTCTCACAGCACCCCACCAGCGAGTAGGCTGGGGGTGCACAAGAAGTTGGGAGGGGACACAGCTGGGACAGCTGACCCCAACTGACCAAAGGGATATCCCACACCATATGACATCATGCTCAGCATATAAAGCTGGGGGAAGAAGAAGGAAGGGGGGGGATGTTTGGAGTGATGGTGTTTGTCTTCCCAAGTAATCATTATGCGTGATGGAGTCCTGCTTTCCTGGAGATGGCTGAACACCTGCCTGCTGATGGGAAGGAGTGAATGAATTCCTTGTTTTGCTTTGCTTGTGTGTGTGGCTTTTGCTTTACCTATTAAACTTAATTTGTTACCTGCAGTGATATGCTTTTTACTTCTTGTTTGCTCTGTCTTTCTTTCCCATGAAGATTTGTTAGCTAAGTCAGATTTACAATCATTGTGAAATATATCTGAGAGGAAACACAAGGATGTTTCGTTATTGTTATGTATCAGTTTGTCATGACTGTTGCAGCCTTTCCCGTTTCTCTTCTTCTTGGTGTTTTGTCTGCTCAGACACCCCTATGCATAGCAGTGAAGTGACTCTCAGAGCATCAGCCTGAGCCTGGTATGTTACACTGACCAGCCAAACATTTACATACTTCTTTATGCCTTTCCTTTATTTCCCTTCTCTCTTCCAAATACTCCTTTCTCTCAGGAAAAGCAGAGTTAACAGTGAAGACAAAATCATTAATAGCTCAAATAATGTAAAAGAAAGACAGCTAATGGAAGCTACCATTAGAAACTAGAACCACCTGGGCTTTTTGTTTTTCTTTTTTTTTTTTTTCTATTTGTTTTTAGGAGAAAAAGGAAAGATATTGAAGAAAGAAAAAAAAAGGAAAATATTTTTTAAAATCTCATTCCATTTTTCAGTAGTTCCCAGAATCTGTGGAACATTTCTCCTGTCTCTTATTTTTCTAAGTATTCTTGAAAAATATTTGTTAATTCATTCTAAAATGTACAAAGTTTGAAAGAACATAAAATTAGCTATAGATGGGAAAAAAAACATTTTGACTGACAGTAAATTTGAGAGGTGTGAGCCTATCCTCAGTGAAAAAGAATATAGCTAGCAAATTGGAAACGTCTGTCGTGGTTTAACCTCAGTCGGCAACTGAGCACCACAGTCATTCGCTCACTCCCCCCACCCCCGGTGGGATGGGGGAGAGAATCGGAACAGCAAAAGCAAGAAAACTCATGGGTTGAAATAAGAACAGTAAAATAATTGAAATAAAATAAAATACTAATACTACTACTACTAATAAGAAGAATATACAAAGCAAGTGATGCACAATGCAATTGCTCACCACCCGCCGATTGATGCCCAGCCAGTCCCCGAGCAGCAGCCCCCCCAGCCAGCTTTCCGCCAGTTTATGTACTGAACATGACGTCACATGGTATGGAATGTCCCTTTGCCCAGTTTGGGTCAGCTGTCCTGGCTGTGCCCCCTCCCAGCTTCTTGTGCACCTCCAGCCTTCTCAGTCGGTAGAGCATGGGAAGCTGAAAAGTCCTTGACTAGTGTAAGCACCACTTAGCAACAACTAAAACGTGGGTGTGTTATCAACATTATTCTCATCCTAAATCCAAAACACAGCACTGTACCAGCTACTAGGAAGGAAATTAACTCTATCCCTGCCGAAACCAGGACAATGTCTCATAGTTTCAAGCTATTTAAAAAGTTTGATTTTGAACACAAACTTGTATATAAAGCAGATTTTAAAGTATTAAAAGTATTTTTTAAAAAACTACTTAGAGTGTAATGGCCTATGTGGAAACATTTTGAAATAGAGTGAAATCTGGGGTATACTCAAACCCTTCACTCCTACTCCTGTTTTCCAGTTTGGCCAATGAATGTAAAAAAAATTAAAATAATTTAAAACAAAATCCTGTATTCATCTGCAAAGTAAATGTCTTTTGGTCAGAGAAATAATTTTCTGGACTCCACAGAAGCAGATCATAAAGAATTAAACTTTTTATATTTTTCAGCATTTTTCTTATGTGGAAAATACAATTTTTGAGCAAACAAACACCAATGATTATTTTTCAAGTTATTTAAAACTGAAAGATATTTTCTAAAAATCTGTGTGATCATTTTCTGACACAGCTCTGGTTAAAACTAGTCCTGAAAAACATAATGACAGTTTCACAATGAAAATTTGCCATTTCAAAGCCTTGACCTATCCCAACCTGGAAAAGATAATAAAATCATTTAATTATTCTTCAAGAATGAAAGTGTAAAGGTAAAATAATGTTTAGAAACATCACAGCAAACTTACAATAGTGTTTAAACTCCCCATGATTAGTATGGGGAGATTAAATGTTTTAGCCTTTTTGACTTGGAATAGAGATAATCACCCAATGACTTTTGCAGAAAAACGAGATACTGAGGAAGACAAAAGCCTGATTCTTTCTTGTAGGTGAACAAGTTCTCTATAACTGTACAGTAGTAGGTATTGTGTAAGACCAAGAGTTATGATGAAGGAATGGAGTATTGTGTGCATTCCCAGGAGGTGACACTGCATTACATGAATGTAAGAAAGTGTTGCATAAATGGTTGTGATGTGAATGGGCAAAAGAAATTTGAACCAGTACTTTACTATCCTTAGCATGGAGGTAAGTCTCAGGAGTAGGGGGGCTGCCATCACCTCTAAATCTAAAAATTTTGAATGCAATGCTGTGGTGGGATTTTTTCAGCAATACTCACTGTGGTGGCTTATGAGAAATAATCTCCTATCATGCCTGACTGAGTGGAGACCATCACCCTTCCTACACAGCACCACCTGCTCTCTCCTGCATCTTGCCTTACGCATTTTGCTACAGACACTCTTCAGGGACCTGTAAAGGCCTTATGCAAAGTCTGCTAGTTCCCCGGCTTTCACTCACAGGGATTCGTGTAGCAGGATTTCAACAGGATCCCTTTTTCCTCACTAGTCTTTTCTTTTTCTGGCTCTACAGGCCTCCAAAGAAGGGTGTCACTCTGAAGCAGCTTACCCTCCAGTTTCCCAGACCCACTGACAGCTCTCTCCTTGGGGCTCTGGGAAGATAAGGGTAAAATGGAACACTTTTCTGTTTATATTTCAGACTGCTGCTTCTTCCTGAAGCAGGAGAACAAGAAAGGATGCAGCCAAGCTTTGTGACATTAAATCTGTGAATAACTGCTGTCTCAAACAATAGTAAAACTATCAACTAAGAAGCCATCAGAGGGAATTCATCAGTGAAAAACAGCACCTGATTTCTTGTTGGACTGGAAGACTCCTCTCCAAAAGCTGCTAGTCCTTGCTTGTTTTTCACCAAACACACAGTCTATGGAGTGCTGCAAAAATAGCTTCAAATGAATAAGAAAACAAACAAACAAACAAGCACTAACTCATAAGAAAAAACATACTTCAAGTGACTACACAGAACCAATCTGGAACAGTTCGTACTTCTCCAATGAAAGATCGTAAAAGGCAACACATTCCAGAAATACAAAGATAAGAAATGAAAAAGAAACTAAAAATAAAGACATTTTGTTGAAAAGAAACAATATAGAAGCAGAGAATAAACACCTAACATCAATGGAAATATAATCTAATTAACAAAAGAAAAATCTATGCAAATTTCTGAAGTTGAGATAAGAAGAAAAACAAGACAGATATTTAGAATATTTTTTTATCTGAAATGATCAGTCTAAAATAATTTTAATTTTATGACAATAATTTTTCATAAAAATTCTCAACCAGCCATGATATACCAAATTTTCAACAAACCATTTTCGCCTGTGAAGCTGCCATATGTATCTAAGATGTTGGTAGAATCTAATTTGCTTTCAGTATATTAAATATTCAGCTGAAATTACTTTTGTCTTCATATTTTGGCACTCTCTGGGCCTTTTTCAGCTATTATGCAGGCACAGTTAACTTAGAATTTTTGAAAATGTTTTCCTTTATGAGCTCACAATGCCTAACACTTGGCTGAGAATATTAAGAAAAGTGGATTCTAGGTTATCTATTTCATTTCTAACTGAAATGGAACAATTACAAGAACATCCACTTATATATTGGGTACTTCCATTTCCTGTGAAATGCAGACATTTTTCTTGCATGTATCCATCCAGCAAGTTATCCATTGAATAAACCCTGCATAACATAGAACAGAATAGAAACTGTAAAAATGCATTTCAATGAGCTGTTGGTAAATGCAATGTTCCATTAATTACCATGTTTATTTTTCTATAAAGATACACTAATTAAATCAATAGTGCCATACATAAAATCCCAGAGATCTTATAAAAGTAACGTAACATACATTAGTTTTCAATACATGTAGTTTTCAATAATACCGTGACTGAGAATACTGTGCATCTGTTTCCTCGTCTTAATTTATTGATGAGATGAGCTTTCAAAAATGAAGTTTCCCTTCGCAACTATTCTTCTTTAATTTGATCCTCTGCATGCAAATCTAAATTTGCAAATTAGAAAATTAGTTATACTAGTGAAATAAAGTATGCATGATTTATGCATCTAATATCCTGTCTGTATTGTGTTGTATTATAGTTACTTTTCATTTCCATCATTAATTAAAATTAAGACAATAAACCAGTCAGTGAAGAAGCAACAAATCACAGTAGCATCTTGAATATCTAACTACAGTGACAGTGAAAATTAACAGTATATTTTTGACAGATAAGAATTTACTTCAGAACACCCTGTTATTTTTCTCATGTTTTCAAACTGAGTTTTGCAGAAAAACAATTTAGAAAGGATGAAGAAAGCTAGTCTTAATGATATTTTAATATCAGAGATTCTCATTTGCCAGAATCATTGTTTATTAATATCTGATCCTGCAAGATGCTGAGTATCTTTGGTGATAAACAGAGTCTCTTAATTCTCAAAGAAATACAAATTGAGAGAATAGCCACTTACAGGGCTCATTCTGTGTTTCAAAGGATCAGGTCCTAAGTGAGCTTTTCAATTCATTGGTTCCACACCAGTGCATTTTCCCATTCAGCATTTATCGAGAACATTTATTCATTTTGAAAATGGTTGCACCATAGGATGTCATGCAGCTATAGTAAATAACAAATAAATTATTCAATTACTCTGTACAAGCAGAGACAACAAAGTATGGCAAATATTAAATAAGTTCATTGTTGCACATGCTTACTTGTTAAGATTTCAACAGCATTCTAAATCCGTTAACCTTTCTTGTAGCTCCTTCTTGCTTCCAGAAAGGTTGTGTTTCTGACAAATCTGACATGGTCATGATAAATGAGTTATATTTGCAGATGTTGGTTATATGACCTGTTTAACTTGCTGTCCACCAGTCCTGTCATGCTAATAGATGCCTGGTAGCATAAGTAAAGACAATTCCCATAAGCGAGTAGCAAATGTCATTAATAATAAAGTGTATCACCTAAGACGTTCACAACCCCTGCAACACACATCTGATGAAGAGCTATGTATGACAAACATTATATAAGCTTTTAAGGAACACACAATTGTGTTTTCTTTAAGGAAGAAAATTTTCAAGACAATTCCATATGACTGAATATACATCTGTCTTTTTTCATTGCTACAGTCAAATTCTACAGTTATCAAAAATGGTTAAATGATGTAAAACCTGACAGTAATAATTTTTTTTTTTTTTTTTTTACTCTAGTGGATGACTGTTTACATTGCTAAAATGTCCTCCTTGGGCAGTAATAAGCAGTAATGAGACATTCTGATTAGTAGACAAGGGCAGATGAACTTTTCTCTGACCCTACAAGCACTCTTTCTAGATCATAGTCCAAAAAGCAGTTAGTCGTGTAATTTTAATGGAATTACTTGGTGTCTTATATTTTATTAGTTAGGGCTTTCAAATCTACAGATGTACATGCTCCTAAATCCCTTTGGTGTTTTTTAACAAAGCATTTTGCTAATTTGTTTGGGCAGCAGAGGTCTTAGAAGCCTCCACTGTACCTTTTTCTGAAAACAAAAAGAATATAATCTTCGTGAGCTGCCAACCAGTCAGTTTTATATCCAAGTGCATATTAAATTAAAATTTCAAGATAAATATGCAGCAAAAATATGCATAATAGAGATAGATTTTTCCCTCCAGAAACTGTCCTTTTGACTAACCAGAAAAACAGCAGAGATCCAGTTTTGGATGAGAGGAGCCAGACTGTGCATTATTTAATAATATAAATGGATTGTGAAAAAGACTTAAAAGTGTCCTCTATAGAATCACATGCTCTTTAGCACTACCCATGAAACAGTCCTTATCACAGGGACACAGTAAGTTACGCCAGAGACAGAGCGTCAGTGGTGTTCACTGAGAATTCATTAACACGGGACAGGTCAATAGCTCATGTCAGTCACGGAATAAGCTAGAATTTCATAATGAAATTTCTAAGGAAGGTCTAAGGAAGATGTAGAGCAGGGGGTAAATACAAATAATGATGTAAATAATGATCACAGTTCCTCCAAATATACGTACACATGCACATTGTTATCTTTATGAAAGTTAAGCTAGGCCAAGAAGACCGACCCTTTTGCTGTTTATTCATATATATACATAAAAAGAATAATACCTGAGAAATACCAAAAAAATCTTTAGAATTTTCCTTATACATATGTCCTCATCATCTTACAGTAATTATTCTCTTTGTTTTATTTCCTTCTTTCACTACT
>NW_008824290.1:773270-784439 GCF_000699105.1 Pygoscelis adeliae | reverse complement strand
TATCATCAGTATAGTCCCCAGTAAGTTAGTATTGAACTGTCCTTGAAACTTCAGGAAAGGAAGATATCACTAAAATTCTCATCAGCCATTTGGAAACAAAGTAATTGCAGCTGATTTTAAAAGCTGATATTAGCAGGTATTTATGCAACTTATTGAGTAATAACTGTGCATTGCTTATCCTGAAGCACCATAAGGTAATATCTAAAACTGGGAGGGGGAAAGGGAAGGAGTAAGAAGGAAGGAAAGGATAAGTTCAGGAACAGGGGATGGAGAGGAAGGGCAGAGGAATAAAGTGAAGATAGAATAGCAGTTTCCAGTTCAGCTATCCCTTTTCAAACTGTTTACTAGTACAGGTACTCTTTGAAGTCAGGCCAGTCTCCTGTGTCTTTTCTCTGCTGGTGGACAGATGATAGATTTGTCACTGTGCCCTCACACCAACTGCATCCAGCTGGTTCTCTTTCCAGATGACCTCCTAGCTGTGCCTATTTGCTGTGTATTCCTAGTCCCTTGATGTTCCATTTATTCAGTCCTGTCATCTTCTCCTAATGTAAAGCTTGTGCTTTCCTGGCAGGGGACATCAGCATCAAAAATCTCTTTCTCTAAGGCATGACCAGTTGAATTTGTACTACCAATGCCCTTGCAGAGGCAGTAAAACCATTCCATTTGTTACTCTCAATTTTTATAATCATGTGTGATTTGACTAACATGATTAAGTATGAAGTTTTGTTAAGAATATTTGTAACCAACATAGTCAATAGTTCTGTGAAATAAAATGTTCTACTGGCTCTCATCACAAAATCTGTGTAGGTAGCAGAGACAACTGTAATCCCCCACTGAAGTCCTTATTATTCAGGTGACAATAAATTCCTATAGACCAGCTCAGACAGGCTTTGTTTCATGCTCTTTTATACAAGCTTCAGAGCAGGATTTTGGATGAAGCATTTCAGACCATATTGTTTCAAAATCCTGTTTAAGATACAAAGTATAGAGTTTTAGTTTGCAGTTTTAGTTGAAAATCATTGCACTATAAGGTAGGGATAAATACAAATTCAGATGAACTACAAAATAATTTAAAGACTAAAAATTGCTAAACTATAGATAAGTTGATATAGACTGGAAAAAAATATCTGATTATAATTTTAATATGAAATGTTTATTTTTATAACCTTAGAAGGCACTATTTAAACTGAAAAGTTGAATAAAAGCTTTGATAAAACAAAATTATTACAAGATGTGAATGATACTAGACACTACGAAGATAAGATGGTAAATGCAGAGTATCGAGCCAAAAGAAATATCAAATTTAAAAATGCCCACAAAGATACTCAACAGAAATTAGTGCTACAGAGCAGTCAGATTATGGACAACAGAAAACATTTTTGTGCAATCATTCCAAGCAAAAATAAAGAAATATATGTACATAAATTAGATTATTTCTGCTGCTAGCATCCCACCAGAAAGAAAAATAACATCCCATCAGAAAAAAAAAAGGACCAGATTCTGCTTAATTTCAGTGGCTTTTTGAGCAAAAAATATGAAAATATCCAAGAAGTTAAAATTCTTCTATCAGTGAAAGGATTAAGAATATGGTTATATGGGGGGGAAAAAAGAAAAAAGAAAAAAGAAGTCATTGAAATAGGCTCCTTTTATTGTATTTTTCATTTTTGAAAAGGGTTTTTTTTTCAGTCAAAAGTATTAAGATTTAAAATTATTAATAATATATGATCCTTGTTCTGTATTTTTCCTTCAGCTTTGGAGAGAAAAATGTTTCAGAGCTAATTTGGCCAAGAAATCCAGATCACTTCTGAATTAACATAAGCACTGTGGAGACAGAATGTGACTTTAAGGTTCTGTCTACATTCCAAAAAGATTGTCAGGAATTGTTCTCTGATCCTGAGGCCAAGTGGCAGAGAATGATTACATACACATAGAGTAGTATGTCAGTTCTCCTCTGGACCCTTTAGGGAGTCCCGTGGTTTTATGGAGTAAGCAAAACTTTGTGTGCTGTTGTCATGGTTTAACCCCAGTTGGCAACTAAACACCACACAGACACTCACTCACTCTCCCCCCCGTGCAGTGGGATGGGGGAGAGAATTGGAAGAGCAAAAAAACAAGTGATGCAACGGCTCACCACCTGCCAACCAACACCCAATCTGTCCCTGAGCAGTGTTTGCTGCCCCCTGGCCAGCTACCCCAGTTGGCAACTAAACACCACACAGACACTCACTCACTCTCCCCCCCGTGCAGTGGGATGGGGGAGAGAATTGGAAGAGCAAAAAAACAAGTGATGCAACGGCTCACCACCTGCCAACCAACACCCAATCTGTCCCTGAGCAGTGTTTGCTGCCCCCTGGCCAGCTCCCCCCTAGCTTATATACTGAGCATGATGTCATATGGTACGGAATAACCCTTTGGCCAGCTTGGGTCAGCTGTTCTGGCTGTGCTCCCTCCCAGCTCTTGTGCGCCTCTTCACTGGCAGAGTATGGGAAGCTGAAAAGTCCTTGACTTAGTATAAACACCGCTTAGCAACAACTAAAACATCAGTGTGTTATCACATTATTCTCATGCTAAATCCAAAATACAGCACTATACCAGCTACTAGGAAGAAAATTAACTCTATTCCAGCTGAGAGCAGGACAAGCTGTGTTTGGTTCCAAACATCTGAAATAGGGATTATGCTTCAGTTCACCAAAATTATGTTTTTATGATGTGATACTGAAGATATTCATTATATGTTCCGGAGCATAGCAAAAAGGCACATGGAGGTGTTTGAGGGACCAAAGTTTGATGGCAAAATGGACTTTTCTTTTCTCTGTGTTTAGTCTCTCATCACGCCAGTTTCAAGGTTATATGGACTTAAATATTGAAATACAAGTGTTCCTATAAATGTTTCTCCTCTTTCAATTTTCATGCAATTAAGCTGCTACTTTCAGAGCACATATGAAGCTGAAAACTACTTGACACATTTAAGGTACCGTGTTCAGTATTTAATTTTTCTGCCAGTTTCTTCAAAGTACACATTGTGTCCTAAGCCACAGAGAATCTATCAGTTTATCATTATTTTACCATCAAATCACTTTAATGTTGTGTCAATTTGTTGTGAAGAAAACAGGCAGTTTCTTCTGATAACCTGTGATCACTTCTGTAGAACATAACAGAAAAACAATACTGTTTGACTCATTATTTCCCATTTCATTGATTTTTATAAAAGGCAGAGTCTAATGCTTTACTACTACATCTCATTTGTCTCTAATTTCTTGGAGAAATTTTTAAAAAATAATCTCATCTAATTAATTCTGTTACATTTCCACATTTGTTTTCACTCAGGTTTCTATGTAGAAATAATCTATCTGAATAGGCTTTGCATAACTGTCACAGTGGACATTTCCATTTGGTTTCGTTGCAAAAAGGATACCATATATATGAACATAGAAGTGACCAGAATAGTTAGCCAAATTTTGACTTCAGGTGCATACAGAAACCTGTGACTCCATGGGTCTGTGCTTTCCCCTTCTGTGTGGAATTGCTGCTGCAGAGCTGTGACAGCCACTACACCAATTTAAGTAATATTAGACGTTTTCAGTGATGAAGTGATGAAGGGCAGAACAAAACTCATTGAGAGAAATAATAGATAGATGAATAGTGAGGTCAGTCATGTAGGTCTGAGTACTGTGTCTTGGCTTTAAGCCAGTATTACTTCCACAGGCATGCTATTTTCATAATTTTACACATTTTCAGAAAAGAATGGATCTCTGCTATCTTGATCAAACTGTTCAACAAAACAGTTCAACAATATGTACATGATTTCTGTTTGAGACATAGCACATGTTAGGAAGCCTTCTTGATTTTACCTACACTGTAGGGTAAGTGCCCTTCCTGCCATGTCCCACAGGCCTGGTTCCCTGATTGTCTGGATCAAGGGACTTAGTTGGAGAACATCATAACTATCTTTCTCCTTTTCTGTTTGCTAGATTTTCTTCAAAAGTAAACATGGGAGGCCAAGGTTATGGTGCTCCTTCTGCTCCAACATACATCAAAAATACACATTCAGGATCCAAGCCTACAGAGTGCACCAGGGAGGATGATTGTCTCACAGACAAGAAAAGCACAAAAATTCAGCCTCAGCTGCAGGTGACAGGGATGTACTTACGTCTGGTGGCAGATATTTCTAACAGTTAAAAAATCAGTACTATTAAAGATGTACATTATTTCCAGTTTGGATATAAGTATTCCCATTTGATAACTGTTGGATTTTGCTATGCTTTCCACTGCTGGATTAAAATCCTTTCTACTTCCCATCTTCATCCCAGTCAGAAATCCAGTCCCACTGTGTGTGAACTGAACTCATTTTTCTGTTTTAGGATAGTACTGTAATCAATATATTGTTTGTGTGAAAGTTCATTTCCAGACAATACAGTCTTAAACACCAGCTATATTGTGCCCCACAAGGGACAGAGCCAGCTCAGGGCTTCTCAGTGGTACAAGAGAAATGGCTTCCTCTCCCTCACTCCAGCAATGAGAAATGGGGGCCAGGCCAGGGGATGGGCTACTTCCGACAAAAAAAAGGGGAGAATATGAAAGAGAAGAAAATATGGAAGGATCCCTTGAAGAGGCTGTGGTTCTTGATGCCTTCACTGAGATAGCAAAGAACTGAAGTCAAACCCAAGCGTATCTACCCTACATACCAAAGCCTTCACTTTGTAGCAAACAAACTGACTTTCTACGTTCCTGGCATAGGCAAAATATGCAGTTTTGTATCACTTCCTGCAAAAGAAGGAGAAAAGCAAACAGTTGTCTCAGGATGAACAAATGTCTATGTGCATATACCATGCTTCTGAATAAAATATTACTTCACTTTTATCAGAAGTCATATGACTGAGTGAAAAATGAAAACAAAGGTTTTACAGGAAAATGTGTCAGAGGAGCTCCACTTTTAACCAGCGACCACTTTAACTTTGAGCTATTAACCACCCTTTGAACATGGTAGCTGCATAAGTTTTCCACCCACCTTGTGGTCTATCTATACAGTCCATGCCTCACCAGATTGTCAAGAAGGATGTTATTGGAGACTTTTTATTGCTAAAATCAAGGGAATTTTACAGCTCTCATCTACTGAGCAAGTTACTTCATCACAGAAGGCAGTCACATTGGTCAAACATGATTTAGCCAAGCAAAGCCACCTCCTTAAATGGTAATTTATACATATACATATATACAAACCATGTTGAAGTCCATGATTTATGTAAAAAATTACTTAAAATGAATGCCAGATTAAATCCCATATATGTCTATGGTCTTATATATGACCAAGATAAAACTTAAAATAAAGAAATACGGTTATATCAAAATCAATTCAAGAAATTTAAAAGAAAGATTTAGATTCAAGTGGGTGCCTTGAAAATACTTTTATATACTCCAATTAAAGATTAGCTTGTCGCTGAACCAAAAGTCACCTGATTTTTGAGTGCTCAGACTGTTTCAATATCCTGACACTGAGTGGCCATATTTAAAAATGGATGTTAAGAGTTTGATCTGAGTCTGTTTGCTGAAGAAGGATGTGTTTCTTTTCTGTCTTATTTTGAAAATAAAGTCTAATTTACCTACAGTTTCTCAGCTGCCATGTTAATCTGTTCCGTGTTACTTTTACTGGTGTATAGGTGGAAAAAAATATCCCTCTCACAGGTTTCTATGGAGATCTAATTCTTCTGCCAATGTATTTTAGTTCTTTGCTTCAGTGTTGTTGTAAAGGTGCTAGTTAACTCATTATGAAAGAGGAGGTCTATCACTGAAAAATATTCAGCCCAATACTGAGAATTGAAATACAGAAAAGCCTTTTAGAATATTGACTTTTACATATAAGGGGGTGATTCTGTGAGTTGCTTGCTATGATCTTTTCATACAGAAATATAATTGTACTTCAAAGAACATTCATATTCATGCATGTTTCAGATTAACGAATAAAGGATAGTCATTTGATAAAATATCTTTATATACTGCAAGCAGCAACAATTTATGACAACTCATTTTTATTCTGTTTGAAGAGAATACTAAAACATTGCTCACAAATAAAATAAGTCAGAAATTTCAGCACACAATCATCTTGTAGCCCCCCCCAAATGTTGATAGTCTTCAGTTCATAGATAATAAATAGTGTGTACAAAGAATAGATATCAATATGTCTTCTTATATTCCTCCTTTCAGCATAGTACACAGTGTCAGGGTATGAGTTTCAGCTCCTTTATGGATTTTCATAGTTTCAGAGCAGTGTTGAGATTAAGCCAGCTAAAGAACAAACATTAATGCCAACATTAACATCCAGCTACTAACAACCAGCCCAGCTTTCAGCTGGCATCATGTCATGTAGCATAAGTGTCATCATTCTTGTCCCAAAACCAGTATCCCAAACAGAGTAAGAAAGAATGGACTAACAGAGTAGCATAGCGTAGCATGGCGTAGCATGGCATAGCATGGCATAGCTTAGCATTGAACAGAATAGAATAGAAGATTTCTGCTAGTAATTTTCAGTTGCTGTTTCACTTTGCCTCTTGTTTCTCAGGCTAACTAGGAAAAGATCCAGTTCAGAGTTCACTAATACCTACTTCCTTATTACCAGTTACTGACAACTTCCGGAAAATAAGATCCAAGTGCAAAGAAGATGAATATTACAATAGACAAAATATTTCCTTGCAGTAATTAACTACAGTTAAATCTGCAGCAATAGTTTGATGAGCATCCTGGAGCAAAACAAAATTAATGTTTCCTTTTCCACCTAAAGATTTTTTTTCCTGCAAAAACTTAGACAATCTGTACTTAGAATTGTTATTTCAAAAACTAATGTTACAGTAACAAGGAGCAACCCTGCTGTGATGTCAGCAGCAGTTCTGTTTCTTTCTGTCAGAGGCAAAATAAATGAAATGCTTCTGTGATGAAATAAATGGAAACCACTGCAGTTATAATAGTCCCTAATGATAAGTTTAGTGATGTGGAAAAAGTCTGATTTCAAACCATTTTCAAGAAAATAAGAATATTTGGATGAGTTGAAAATGTACTGATAAGAACAATATCCTTATTGTTAAGAGAATTACAATTGTATTTTTTCTGTAAAATGAGATAGCTTTAAATCTTGCAGACTTTGTTTCTAGGATGACCTTTTTCCACTTGGATCTAAAAAACACCATTGAGAAAGAAACTGTTTAGTTCATATTCCATTTCCTCAGAGATCATTCCTGTGAAAATTTCCACACTCAACATAGAATTCAAACACTTGTTTTTCCTGATAGGAATCTTGCTGAGTATTGTGTTTGTTTTTTTTTTCCTAGAAGGGATATTTTTTGTCCTTTAGTGGGTGCAAGGAGATTATGTACCATTTATTTTCTTGATAGATCAAGCAGCAGAACAGGGTTTAAATGGGGAGTTGACTTAACCAATATTTGTCATCAATCACTGGGGTTTTTTTGAAACATTGGCATTGACTATATACAAAGGACTGAACTGTGACTTAGGTGGGTACAATGCCTAAATGTATTCAGTCAATTTACATGTTTGAGTTAAAAGCTAATCTCTCTATGGAGAGGAATAAGTTTCCTCAGAGTGAAATGAGATGTGTAACTGTGGTATTTCAACTATCTCACTAAACAGTATGACAAGTACACCCAGAGATACACTTTTGCTGCTCCGTAGGTTAAACACCCCAGAAGGAGGTCTGTGAGCACTGCAAGCTCACACAACCTGGTGTGAACCTCATACAGAGCTAGGGCATGATCATGTATGTGCCTAGAGCTCAGACTCAAGAGGAAGATCTGAGTTCTGCAGTTTAGGTCTGAATCACCGTGAGGAAATGTTTTAAATTTGACAAATTTAAAAATAACTGGGTTTTTTTTTGGGGGGGAGAGGGGTTGGGTTTTTGTTGTTGTTGTTGGGTTTTTTTGTTTGGTTATGGGTTTGTTTGTTTATTTGTTTTTAATGCAGAGAAAGACAGACAAGTCAAAGTAGGAGATAGAAGGACTGCTGTAGATATCTGTGGACATACACTAGAAAAGTTTTGTAGAAGACCATAGACAGCTTCTCAATGCTTTGTAGCTAGTTATTGAGTATTACTACTGACTTCTCAAGACCATTATCATTGCTCAATGCTAGTTATTCATCTATATTTAAGAATATTAGAAAAAATATTTCAGCAGCAAAAAGTAGTCTTTAGTCATTAATTAGGCAAGATAGGATTGTGTCACCAGTTGTATCAGCATAACAGAAGTTTGCTGAAAGATTTATGGCTCTATCTACTGTATAATTTTTAAGGCTTGCTCACAAAAATATCTATGCTCCTCGCAATTTAAACATAATTAGAGTTTCCCTTTCGTAAGAAAAGTATTATAACACCCCCTCCCTTTTTTCTTTACACACAAAAAACAAAAGCACAGAAAAGTTTAGACTCCTAAAAGTCTATATGTATCTGTGCATCTGAAACACTAAACATTTCAAGAAGAAATTTCTTCATGGGAGTTAGGTAAAATTCTTTGAAGTCTCACTAGGTTCGTACCTGCATCATTAACTGCCTATATACCTTTAATATGTATTAGGGGTAAAATATTTAGGTACACCTAAAAATGTCAGTGAGATGCTGTTTGTATTTTAGAATCTAATTAGTGTTAAAATACAGTCCTAAATGAAGTAAAAAAGATTACATGAGAACTGTGTAAAATTTCCCAGATGGAGAATATCTATGTAAATGCTTTTGCTCCAAAATGTGATTTTAAAAATGCCTAATTTTAACAATAAAAGAATATACACAGAAAACACTATATTAACTCATAATTTATGATGTAGTACTAGGGCCGTGCTATATCTACCCTTTATAACATCAGAGTATAACACTAGGAGCTCTAGCACAGGTGGGGAAGCCAATAAAGATTCATGGAAAGAAGAGGAAATTATGGATGAAAAAAAGTTAGTTTGTGATTTAGCAGATTTTGGTAGAGTCTAAAAGTCAACAGATTTAGTGAATGGATGATGTTGCTCATTGCCTGCAGTTCCACTGATAAGTGACTTTTCAACTTAAAAAAGTGAAAACAAGAACAGAATTTTATAAAGTATATGAATATGGAAATTAAAAAAAAATATTCTCCTTTGCTTCCTCTTCTTGTCCTGAAGAAATCATGTTCTTTTCTGTAGACTTCTTTCCCTGAGAATATTACAGCCTTGGAGATTTAAGGATCTGCCCCAGGGAAAAGCCTACCTGTGGTTTTGTATTGAATCTGCCAAGTTCTTTTTCCAGAAAATAGTGACATAGTCTATATCTAAGGAACTGATAGGGATCCAATTACCCTTGTTATGTGAAACCATAAGAGGTTACAACGTCACTGTGTCGACCATTGCAGTGTTCACACCGCTGCTATTGTACAGCAACACTTTTAATTTGTGATAACACTTTTAAAAGTGATCAAAAATTTTAATTGTTCTTTTGATATCATAGTGTTGCAAAAGCACACTATAGTGGATTTAAAACACTGTAGTTTTGACATACTTGTATCTCATATCTCCATCCTTTATGAATGTCATATAACTTCTCACAATTCCAATTATTTTAAAGATTAATTTCAAGTTTTCTCAAATGAAGAAGTTTCCAATACTATGTTCTTGCATTGTAAAAACAAAATAAATAATACATTTTATGGTTTCAATACACTTTTAATAAACTCATTGTAAATGACTGTAATTTGTTACATTGTAAATCATCCCGTTAGTTAGAAACAGTTTTGATGTGTCTCCAAAATAAGATTCAAATTTCAGTATCATAAATGTGTTTTGCATTGGTCTCATAATCCTATATGACACTATTTTAAAAGAAGAAAGTGCATCTTTCTCCTCTAAAATCCTGCTTTGACCCATTTGCAATATTAATAACTACTTTGTTTTCAAGATGCCAGATGAGAACTTAATATACACTTATGTTGTATATTTAACAGTATTTCTTCTGAAGATGAGTAATTTGCTGAAGATCAATACCTTGAAAGTAAACCTTTTTCAATGTCCTGTCATCTCTGATCCCTGCTTTTTCTTCTAGCAGATAGACTTTTCCTGTTACTGGGAAAATTTTCATGCCAACCTCATAATGAAGTTTTTACTTCTATCACAAATCTTGTTGGAAGCCGTAATTCTTCATCCATTTTTTCTAAGGAGCTGGTCATCACAGCAATTTATCACCCAAAATGAATACTAGATGTGGAAAAATATGTCTATGGCTCATGATTTTTTTTCCACCTCAATAAAATTAATGCTGCTAGGACTATGCAGTGATCAGCATAAAAAGTTCATGTTTCCAAGGAGGTAATCTTTGGACTACAGGGATAGGGACTAAGTGATCTTTTGAGCTCCCTTTGAGTCCTATAATCTGTAATTCTGTGATTTTCTAACTGGAACAGAAAATAGCTTAAAAAAGGTTGCCTGGTCAACCCCCCAACAAAAGCCCAGTTTTCATAACTGTTGGAGGGCATATATGACTTGCAGAGGTGATCAGCTCCGGTGCAGGCGCGTCCAACAACAGCAGAGCAGCGGATCACAGCGTACAGGGGTGTTTCCTGAGCCAAGGGACCCACAGGGGAGCGCAGAGACCTGCTGGGAGCCAGCAGCTCTCACGAGGGCAGCTGATGAGGCGTGGGCAGGGCCAGGAGTAATGACTGCCACCCCCCACTCCCACTAAAGGCAGCCCCAGGGAGTGCTAGCCACCAGGAGCACTGCGACCAGGAAGAGCAAACAGGGCATGGCACGTCAGCTAGGGCATGGCACGGCAGTTCGCACAGCAGTTTGCGAGGGAGGGTACGCAGGGAGGGCACCTCTTCAAAGGAGAAGCATTCCATGGGCCAAATGGGGGACTTGGCATACACATTACCCAGCAACCAGGCACAGGTCAAGGGCACTCATCCTACCCAAACCTCAAGGCAGAATGGTGGACACTCATCTGAGGGTAAAGGCCGCAGCTCCAGCTGGGGGGTCAATGCCTCCACGCAGACAGAACTGCTGCAGTGCAGACCTCAGGCTGCAGGAAGCGCCTAGACCTCTCTCCTGGGGTAGGGACAGGCAGCAGACCTGCCTGAAAAAGGTGTGCCCAGGTGGAGGACCTCCTGCAGCAGGAGGCGGTGAGAAGACTGCGTAACATCAGGGAGGCAGAGAAGG
>NW_008824290.1:758165-768514 GCF_000699105.1 Pygoscelis adeliae | reverse complement strand
ATCAGGGGGATGGAACACCTCTCCTATGAAGAAAGGCTGAGAGAGTTGGGGTTATTCATCCTGGAGAAGAGAAGGCTTTGGGGAGACCTTCTTGCAGCCTATCAGTACTTAAAGCGGACTTATAAAAAAGATGGCAGCAAACTTTTTAGCAGGGCCTGTTGCGACAGGATAAGGGGGAATGGATTTAAAATAAAGGGGGTTAGATTTAGACTAGATATAAGGAAGACATTTTTTAGGCTGAGGGTAGTGGAACACTGGCACAGGTTGCCCAGAGAGGTGGCAGATGCCCCATCCCTGGAAACATTCAAGGTCAGGGTGGAGGGGGCTCTGAGCAAGCTGATCTTGTTGAAGATGTCCCTGCTCATTGCAGGGGGGTTGGACTAGGTGACCTTTAAAGGTCCCTTCCAACCCAAAGTATTCTATTCTATGATTCTATGATTCTACAAAAATATTAGGAAAAGTATTACTGTATACAAATTTTCAGACTTTTTAATACTTTCTCAAATTGTCCTTAGCTCTTTGGCTAAGTTCACATGGAAATTTCAAATACAAAATTTACATCTATACTGACACTGAAGGAGGTGTCAGGACTTTGTCATTTAATAGAGTGCTTTTTCTGCTTATAGATCGTTTCCTCAAAAACTGATATGAAATAGGACCAAAAAATCAGGATGATTGATCCAAATGAAAGAAATACAAGGAATGAATAGAGGAAAGAATAAAAGGAGAAGAGGAGAGGAGTTAAATCAATGGATCATATTTTAAAGTGTGAACATCATAAGGTATAATTAAGTTTTAATGTTTTGCCTCATGCTAAGGATCCTTTTCAGTTTTTCACTACAGACTTCCTGCAGGTATCAACTGGGATCTAAGACGACAATTTCTAGCTTTATACTTTTTCATAATGTTGAAGTACTGTTGGTGAGACATCGTAAGAGAGAAAAGAATCTGAAAAAAATAGTGGTAATATTACTGATAAGGTCAGATATTAAATTAAAAGTTCAGAAATCCCTGTGGTATCATTCAACTTAATTTAGAAATGACTGAAAAGCATAGTTCTAGTGCAGTTACCTGCTAGGGAGAGGGAGAAGAAGTCATAAGTAGGCTGAGGGATTTGAACCAGAAAATGTACCTTTACAGGAAACCTATCACAAGCAAATTCTCAAGACACAAGGTTAAAGTTCTGGTTTCAATTGACTTGGAGAAAACTAGTGATGAAACTAGGAAATTCAGTTCAACAATATATTCACATTAGTCCAGTGAATATCTCGTTATAACACCTCAGACAGTCTTAGTAGTGCTGGTTCCTCAGTAAAGAAAGATTACATCAACTTATGTGTAGGTTAAACAGCATTCTCTACACTTGCCAGTGCTACAGGAACAAAAGGGAGTGAAATGTGTAACTTATTAATGCCACCACAGTACTATGTGTTTACATTTAAAATCAATATTTCCTTTTACATTGTACTGTAGGTGACATATTTGTGGTAGTTAAACCTGCCAATATGGTAGATGTCCTTGTAAATGAATAATGTGAACAAAACCTTTTTTTTAAAAAAAAAATAAAGACCTTCACAAAGGTCTTCTGGTTTTCTAAAAATGCTGGTATAGTCTTTATGAATGAATAGAATGGAATTACTTCTCATAAAGGATGCCCCCTTTTAGCCCAGTTTCCTGTATTACAGGGAAATGACATAGAGGTCAAAGCAAAACAAAACAAACCAGCTTTCTTCTATGACCTTTTATTCTCAAAAACAAAATAAACCAACCACAAAAACCACCACCCCAACCAAACAAAACCCCACACCAAACTGCCAAAATCCTAGAAAAGGTTGGGTTATAAACACTATTGCATATAGCAATACTTATGTACATAGCGTATATATGCCTGAGAGCTCAAAATGTTCTTAGTGAGGTTTTATTCTGCTTGCAACATTACATATGACAGAAAAACACAGGGGCTGCTGCAGTGCTGATAGTTACTCTTAGATAACTCATGTTTCTACAAAGCTTTTAGTAACTTCTATAACATCTCAAAACCACTTTTTCTCTGATTTAAAAAACTGATATCATGAAGCAAAGCTGAGGGATATGGCATCTTAAAAAGTATGAAGATAATATTAAAATTGGGAAAACAAAATTGACAGACTATGTGGAAGTTATTGTTTTACAACTGTATTTCCTCCTGTTTCAATTGACAATATGTAAGTCGTAAGAGGCTATAGGTTAAAATTAGGTGAAGCAAGGCCATTTCTCTTTTGTTTAGGGTTTTGAATGTAAAGACATATATCTGTAAAAAAAAAGATTATGAAGTTTGCTTTCCTCTTACATTTTAAAAATAATTTAGTATCATATGGTTTCTCTTGGTTTCTCTAGTGTAGTGGTATTGAGATCCTCCTGCAGTCTGTTTTTTTAAATAATAGTAAGTTCCTATTTAACTTGAACCTTTTATTTTGTAATTTTTAAAGATTTTATGCTTCTTTACCTTCCTGCCTGTTTTCATGAAACTCTTAAGAAATTATTATTCTGAAGATTCTATTCAATTGTGTATGTTTTAGAACAAACAATTACATATGTTTTAGAATAACAGTTTTGCATTTGCCTTATTTATTAAGGAAAAATCATTAGGGAATTCTGAAAGTAATTGTATTGGTTCTGCGTGGCAAGGTTTTGGTAGCGGAGGGCTACAGGGATGGCTCCTGTGAAAAGCTGCTAGAAGCTTCCCCTATGTCTGACAGAGCCAATGCCAGCCGGCTCCCAGATGGACCTGCTACTGGCCAAGGCCGAGCCCATCAGTGATGGTGGTAGCGTCTCTGTGATAAGATATTTTAGAAGGGGTGGGGGGAAAATGCATGGCAACAGCTGGAGAGAGGAGTGAGAATATGTGAGAGAAACAGCTCTGCAAACACCAAGGTCAGTGAGGAAGGAGGGAAAGGAGGTGCTCCAGGTACCGGAGCAGAGATTCCCCTGCAGCCAATGGTGAAGACCATGGTGAGGCAGGTTGTCCCCGTGCAGCCCATGGAGGTCCACGGTGGAGCAGATATCTACCTGCAGCCCTTGGAGGACCCCATGCTGTGGGAGGTGGATGCACCTGAAGGAGGCTCTGACCCCGTGGGAAGCCTGCGCTGGAGCAGGCTCCTGGCAGGACCTACGAACACATGGAGAGAGAGGAACCCATGCTGGAGCAGGTTTGCTGGTGGGACTTGTGACCCCATTGGGGACCCATGCTGGAGCAGTCTGTTCCTGAAGGACCGCACCCCATGAAAGGGACTCACGCTGGAGCAATTAGTGAAGAACTGTAGTCCGTGGGAAGGACCCACGTTGCAGAAGTTTGTGGAAGGCTGTCTTTTGTGGGAAGGACCCCACGGTGGAGCAGGGGAAGAGTGTGAGGAGTCCTTCCCCTGAGGAGGAAGGAGCGGCAGAGACAACGTGATGAACTGACCAGAACCCCCATTCCCCGTCCGTATGCACCGCTCAGAAGGGGAGGAATTAGAGAAATCGGGAGTGAATTTGAGCCCAGGAAGAAAGGAGGGTTCGGGGGAAGGTGTTTTTTAAGATTTGGTTCTATTTCTTATTATCCTACTCTGCTTTGATTGACAATAAATTAAGTTAATTTCCCCAAGTCAAGTCTGTTTTGCCCATGACGGTAATTGGTGAGTGATCTCTCCCTGTCCTTATCCCGACCAACAAGTCTTTCATTGTATTTTCTCTTCCTTGTCCAGCTGAGGAGGTGGAGTGATAGAGCGGCTTGGTGTCCAGCCAGGGTCAACCCACCACAGTAATGAAAAAAAACTTTGATGTTTTTCATTGAACCTGTCAGTTTTAGGGTGCTTCGAACAAGTCTTAATTTCAGTGTAAATGATTTATTTTACATCATACTGTAGGTGACGTTTTCTTGGCAGACATATATATTCTAAAAGGTTTCAGAAAGCATAAATATTTTCAAGATGAAAAATTGCTATCAGGTTTTCCCAATATTGTCTGTAACTAATAATTATTTGTTTAAATGTGAATGAGGTGTCAGAGGACATATTCTATATTGTGTTTCATAACCTACCTTGCAGAAAACTCTGATGCAATACAAATAATTGATTTCACATGTTTGAATACTCAAATTGTTTTGTACCTCTAATGAGCACGCTTCCTCTTGCAAATAGGGATAAATTGTATAATAGCAAGTTCGTATGTGTGACAAGTTCTTTCTTGATAGTAGTTTTATAGTAAAATAACTATCTTAAACAAAGAATCAGTACCTCCCCCACATTGGCCTTCAGAAACGTGCTGAAATAATTGTATGATAATGATTATCTTGAAAGGCCATTCATCATTTAATTAATTTCAGTTCAATAGCCAGTGACCTTGCTTATCACCCCACCCTTTACTCCCTTGGAGATTGGAATGGAATACCTGAGAACAAGTCTATCAAATAGGCTTAAGTCTCTTTGAAAAAACAACATGACATTAGTGGACTCAAAGGGGTGACAGGAAGATCAATTTTTGCTGAGGTTGTCCAATCAGTCATATACAACTGCATTAACATTGCTCCAGTGTTCTCCTTGTCATTACAGTCATTCTGGTCACCCAATGCACTGACTATGAATGTGGGAAAAGACCTGATCCAGATGCAAGAGAAGATCAGGAATAACACAGTACTTCATCAGAAAAAAGAAGAAGAGGCAGCAGTGGCTGTTTATTCTGAAGCAGAGACATGTAGTCCATATTGATTAAGTCAGGGAAGCCAAGACTTGTGATCTTTTAAGGCTGAACAGCAGATATCTTCCACAGTGAAAATGACAGGAGGTGCATTGTAAACACATTCTTTAATGTTGGTCATTAAATCCTGGAAAAAAAAAAAAAAAAATTGCTTAGTACTAGTTAAACATGAATGTGGATTGGAATTATGTATAAACATAGAGTAATCAATCTTTTATTATCTAATATTTGGTATTTTTAAAATAAATAAGTAAAAATATTCTCTCTTCTCAGTTTCTTACTGAAATTTGAAAGCACACCACACTGCACAGGTCGAAAGAACTTACCTGCCTATGATGGGCACTTATCAAAAGTTAGAAATACTGAACTAAAAGTCAGTTTGTTAGCAGAGTTTAAAAATCAACTTATTCTCATTTAACTGGATCTCACCTCAGCTTCTGTTGTATATATTTTTGAAAGAAAACCAAAGAGGTTTCCGAGAGAGCACAAACCAAATGGCTCCATGCACTTTTAAAATAAAGGATAAAGTTTAATACATTGCAGTAAGTAATCGACGAAGCTAAGAAGCAGTTTTCCTGTTAGTGGGGACCTGATTTCAACAGGGATGGTATCTCACAAGCTATAAATTTTTTCTAAACAGTATCTATGGTGACAAGGAGAGGAAAATAGAGAACCAAATAATATTATTCAGCTACAAGCATGTTAAAATATGCTTTTTAAAAAGCTTAGGACTTTACTAAGACTCTCAGTCTTTTGCAAGTTGTTAATGTTTTGACTCGTGTGGAAAAGAAAAAGAAAGCTGCAATTATATGCAAGTATAGACTCACTGCTGTGCTAAGTTTCAGCTTTCTTCTTTGATAATACTGCAGGTTACTAGTTGTAGTTTGACTGCCAAAATAAACTTACCAGGTTAGCAACTGCTAACCTGATTTAAAAGGAATTGAAAGAACAAAATTTTTGTTGAGGTGAGAGATTCATATGTAATTTCTCAAGAACAGTCTCTCAACTGCTATGGTAAATGCTTTGTAAACTGCATAGATTCCCACCGTGTAGTACGAACATTCAAAATTAAAGTGGTGTTTAGCTGAGAAACCATTTAAATGAAAATTACAGCAAAATGTGGGAGAGTTGATTCCTGTTTCCCTGGAGATGATTAAACACTGAATAAGAGGCAATAACTAAGTAAAATGGAGGAAAATTAAAGGTTTGATAATTTTATTTTTGAGTGCACAGTAGTCTTAGTTCCTGCTTTAAAAAATGGTTATTTTAAAAGTTGCTAAGTTGAAAAGTACTAACATAAAGCATTTACATATCTAGCTGTATGTATCTATGGCATCTATATGATGTAAAGGTATATGCCTTCAAAATTACACAAATAGTTACATAGATGGGTAGAGTCTGGTAAGGCAGATGAAAATTATGTTTGCAAATTTAAATATTGCATAATTTAAAGTATGTGTCACTGGAGACATTTCCTTATTTAATGATCACACTTTGGAGAATATGCGCTTGAGAGCAGTAAGGACAGATTTCTCCCCTTTGTAAAATTAGGGTTAATTTGCCTCCTCAACTCCCTTAAAGTAAAAGTCATAGCATCTAAAGCAATCTAACTGTCATCAGGTTAGATTGAGATCAACCAACATTTGAGCGATGGGCTTAACATTGATAATGGAATGTATATCCTATGATGTATAAGAAGTGTATATTTTCAAGGATACAAGCTCTACGTTTCAGTTCTGCTGTGGAAAACATGCAATAAAGGATGATAAAACATGTTTTGTTCCATTGCCATATTTTTCAGAGGTGCAGATTTGAGATTAGTGCTGGCTGTGATTTACTTATCCCAATTTCTGTAAAAATGGGATAAATATAATCTGTAGAACTTCCTTTTTCTTTAAAGGTCATTAAAAGCAGAATTTCTTTTGTATGTTGCTGCATACTTAGTGAATGCCTTAAAACTTCTCTTTATAACCCTTCTGAAAATAAGATCAGTTATACAGCTGACTATTACAGATCCAGTTACTGGTTTCTGTCTCCAGATACCGGTTATCTGAAAACCATATTAGCTAATGCAGAGCAACTCACAGCTTCTGCCTCGGATGTAATAAGCATTCGGCAAGAACTGATGACTAATATGAAGCAGTAATGTGCAAATAAACCCACAGATTCCAAAAAGGAGCAGAGAGGAGGAAGGGAAACATCATGTCATCCTGAGTTATCAGGGGCACCACATTGTTCCTCAGTGTGGCATATCTTCAGAATTTGAAGAGTCAATAAAACTGCACGGGATCATGTGTTAAGGAAGTGTGCCAATGTAATACAAATCTGTAAGCTCAGTAATAAGCAATATTATTGAAATTAAATCCAAAGATGAAGTAGAAGAATCTTCACAATTACTTTATAAACTCTGACCACCTTGTTTCTGACATGGGACAAGCAAAGCATAGTAAGTCTATCAGTTTCTGATAGTAGCATGGAGAAAACTATTACTGTGCGTTTAGGGCATTCAGAAGGAAGTCCTATGGAGAAAATACACAAAAGAACTACTGCATAATAAATAAAATAGAGTATTTGCACATAAAAGTAATAGTACAGAAATAGAGAAGTATTTAGGAACATATAAAGAAAATGCATGTGGAAAGATAAAGTGCAGAAAGAGGAAAATCAGTGAAATGGACGCAGTGAAATGGATGCAATGAAATGGGACAGGAATGCAAGATGGGAGAACAGTATGAAGAAAAAGAAAGAATAATAATCTCATCACCAAAACTCTGGATGCTAGACTGGCCAGTTCTGTGAAGTGACAGAAACAAAACTAGTAACACATCCATTTAAAAAAATGAAGAACAGAGTAATGAAGAAAAGAGTGATGATATAGTGAAAAAGTCCTTTTTTTTTATTTCAAACACAGTCTTTTTTTTTTTTTTAATATAATATTTTTGAAGAGGTGAGGGATTTGGAGTGATGTGTTCCTTTCCCAGATAATTCTGATACCACTTCTGAGGGAGTCTCTAATTTACGTGGTTGATCTTGGTGGATTTGTTCAGCATTCTTGAGAAAGAAGATAACAGCCAGGGTGTTACTTGCTATGAATTAGTGCATTTTTATTGACTTGTTGGAACATTGTTATTTCTATCAAATAAGGCCCACTTTGTGCATGTAAGGAATATTGAGAACAGAAATTTAAACTACTAGTTCAACTATGCCATTTTAGGTTCAGCATCATTAAGAACTTCAGATACTCAACATAGTGTGATGAAGGTGTATATTGTACAATATTGTACAATACAATATTTTTATTGTACAGGTATTGTAGAATATTGTACAATACAATTTTTTTACATGTGTCATATGCAACTACTTTATGCCAGCTAATGACACTGGCAATCAAAAGTCAATTTTAGTTTTAAATACTAGGTTTAAATAACAAATACTTAAACACCACTAGGTTGTTCATGCACAACTTAGATGTTTCTGTAAGTTTTGCATTTTCAACTGAGTTAATCAAGTTGTTGACATTTTGAAGAAACATGAAGGACCTGAATAGTAATTGCCCTGAAGAGTAAAAACAAAGTGTGTATACATTCAATTTGAATGTACTCAAATGAAAGAAGAACGTTTTCTATAACCTAATTGCTACATTTTTCTGACAAAACTCTATTCACCTTATTTAGGAGCTAAGCATATTTTGACTATTGTAATGTACTGCATTATGAAAATGGGACCTGACACAAATCTGATGGTGTTGGCTAGCAATCACATTCTGGAACTGGAAAAAGAATAGGGAGAAAAAACATCTTGCTTGAAGTTATTTTCTACCTCAGCTGTTTATACTCCTCAAAGGTTTAATATACCGTGTTTGTAAGAGCTCTGTTTTCTGTAATCTACACCCTTTCTTCATATATATATATATTTATACACACACACACACACACACAAACACACACACTTTGGTAAACCTTATTTATTAATCGTATCAGTTCTTTTCCTTATTTATTTAGGTTACAGCTTGTTCTATATATGGATATTCTGGCACTAATTATAGAACAGATTGTGTTGGGATTTCCACAGGACTGCTCTATGGCAATACAGATTAAGCAATTAACCTTGATGTCACTGTAATTATTAAGATACTTTAGCAAAATGAACTAATTTCCCCACAGGATGTTCTGCTGAAATCAACTTCCACTCTTTTTAAGATGCCAAAATAGAAAATGTTAATGGAAAACTAAGTTTACAATTTTAATAATCTGTTGGGTATACAGACCTTTTCAGCAGTCATCTTTAAGTGTTTCACACAATAGTTCACTCCAAACTCACAATATTTTTTTTTTCATATAGATGCATAAAAGTGTCCGTATTGCATACGATAAAACAACATGCAACAATATTCTGTGGAGATCAGGAAAAAAATAGAAAAAAAAAAAAGAACACACAATATCTCTTTACTGTGTCTTTACCATGCAACCTCTGACCTTAAACAAATCTTATTCTGAAATATATAGACAAGAGGAACTAGCTCATATTTACATTCTGTACAATATCATCCCTTAATATTCACATAATAAAATTACTTGCATCCAGTATCAGAATATTATGTACTAAAATCTACTATATTAGAAATACAATAACATGAAATATTTTGGCTTCTTATTAACATACATATTTAAAATTTTAATCCTTTTTAGGATCTTATTATTTTATTACTTCATTTTATTAAAAATAAATTAATTTATTAAAAGTACTAGTTATTTTTTTTAACCAGCTCAAAGATGAAATCAATATTAATCTAAAAAACTATCTTCAAATTCTCTTGACTGTGGTCTTTTATATGTATGGGAAGAAGAATATCTGTCCTGGAGAAATTTCTTTGTAAAGGGCAATCATTTTCTTCAGTCAGCCATTACATTTCAATCATTACATGTAATGATATGAAGACTAATTACAAAAGTAAGATTATACACACTCAAAGGATAAAAAGAAAAAACCTTAGACCAGAAGCAATGATTAATTTATTATACTATTTAAAGAAACTTTTAGCAACTTTCCTGTGTTTTTCAATGCTGTTTTATGAAGATAAATTTGAATGTATTTCAATTACTATTTAAAATTCAGAGTAGTTAGTTGGTAAACTAATGAAATACACATGCAGGATAATTACTATCATACATTTAATTGTATCTATATTACAATAAAGAGTAGACATGTAATTTATTCAAATTACTGTCATTAAAAGATTTCATTTAACTTCCCACACAGAAATATTTTTACGTATAACTATAAAACCACAAAAAGGAAAATGGTGAATATGAAGAAAGATTTTTTTTTTTTTATATTAGGAAAAAAACACCATAGTTTGCCCTTTTTGTTATTTTTCTAGTGGAGCACATTTGTGTAGTTCTGAAGGGTGTAGAACCAGCTACTTCATTCATTTATAAATGGTACTGAAGTTATTATCAGTTGCATTGGTAACTCTCCAAATAATTTTTTTTTTTTTTTTAAAGAAGGAACAGTTCTTGAAATTCTGCATTCTCTGTCTCATAGAAGAATCTCCTTTTAATTTTTCTTCAAACCTTGATGAAATTGAGGGGGGGGGGGGGGGTTTTATTACACATTTTTGCGTTTTTTTGGCTTGG
>NW_008824290.1:751424-758147 GCF_000699105.1 Pygoscelis adeliae | reverse complement strand
TTATATTTAAAAGACCCCAAAACTTCCCCCCCCCCCCCAATTGCTTTGTTTTCAATGAAAAAATAAGACTTGTAGGTTTTCTGGTTTGGAGTTTTTTGGGGTTTTTTGTTGTTGTTGTTTTGAGAGCAGTGGAACATTTACAGATATTTAAGTAGACAGAGATGCAGCTGCACTGGAGCCATTTATGCAGGAATATGTAATAAAATGAGAGGGAAAAATGAAGAAAACTTTACCTAACCCTGTCAGGATACTGAAGGATTTACAGTGCTTTAAAAAGAAAAAAAAACTTAATACGCAGATCTCTTTCTACAACAATCACAGTTTTGACTGAAAGTGACAGGACTGCTCTAACTACCTTGTCTCAAGCAGTGCACTTACCTGATTCCTCCCAGGACAACGCAGCCTTGTTTCTCTCTTGCTCTGTCCTACAGGAGTCATTGCTAAAAGCAGCAATTTCAGTAATATATTCCCAACAGATGTTGGCAGGACAGAAGAATCCGTTGCTGACTGTTTATCATTTACTCCAAACTTTTTCTTCTGTAGCCTTTTTTTCACCTGAGCATATTTCAGTCTTTTCCTCTGCTTTGCAGATGTCTGTATTTAAAGGAAATCTTGTCCATCTTTAATATGTTAAAAGTTTCAGCATATTTGAATGTGTTTGTAGTATGCCAAAGAATATATTCTATAAAGCCTTTAAAAGTAAGAATTACTTGTTAATAATTCTGTTAGTGATCTGGAAATTATTCAGCTGGAATATTTAAGTAAGTGCTTTGAAGGTGTTTAGATTCAGCTGTGAGGTGACAAATAACTTCCAGAAAAGTACCAAAAATACACAAGTTATATGGAGAAATATGAAAATTACAAGACTGAAATGCTTCGCTGGAATCCCTGTAAGGGCTGAATGCAGAGAAAATAAAGAAGAAGAAGAAAAAAAAAAGAGAATTACTGACATAATCAGGATACAGAACTGTTCAGTTAAGTCATGATAGACTTCACAAATAAACACATTCAACACAGTTATTTCCTCTCTAAATGTTTTCATAACCAATAAATTCCTGTCATTTATGCAATATTTTAATTTTTTTTAACAGAAATGTTAAAGAACCAGGCTTTCTGGAAGTATATAGACATAAAGGAAAATAAGACACTTATAACTGTAAAGGAAGACAACATTTCTTATTGTCTGTATCAGGAAAACGACAGCTCCTATTAATTTTTTCAAACTATCTTTACCTAATTCAGACCTAATAGTAATTGAAATAAAATTGGACTAAAATATAAACCAGAATTAAAGTATAAACAGAACTGGTCTTAGAAAACAGACTTAAAAAAAGTTACAAGTTTCATGTATTCCTTCTTGAGTTTTGAAACATTCATATCCACCATTACAGGAAAATTGAGATGGTATAAGTCCAGTCAATTTTTGTATAGTTGTTTTTTTTTTTTTTTAAGAAAAAGATTTTCTGTCTGATCCTCACACACAGAAGAACAACAAGTTCTGTAGACACCTCCATCATTGATACTATTAACACTTGTTATTGAAAGACAAGAACTAGCCTCCTGAAATACAGTTCCCAAGAAAACTACAAGAAAACAATAATCACCTTCTCAGGTATTGGTCCAATTACCATTACTTTTGGTCACAAAATTCTATTGGCAACTTAAGCTCTCACTAAGCCATATAAGACACTTAGAACCAAGGATTTTTTAGACTTTTAATTACCCAGTTCAAAGAAGCAAGCTTCTGTAATATACTAACAGATTGTTGCTGAATCTGTGCCATAAGGCCTCCCAAAGCTAAAAGCAATAATGCACCAAGAATGAGTTTACACTGCAGTAGGTTAGAGTCTACTGTGAATGCAGTTCTGATCAATGCAGCATTCCCTGTGGCCTCAAGGAACACGCAAGCCTTTTAGAAACTACAATTTAATTTATTTAAAACATACTTTTATGAGAAAGTAGGAAGAAAGGACAAGAAAAGCAAACCTTGAACAACTATTTACTGTATACGATACTGTAACATAACTTTTAATACTTTTTTTTTCAAAGTGAAACATGGTTAGCTTTCATCATAGAGATTCATCGTAATTAAGTCATTTATATGTTAGGAGTGTTAAAAACTGATTTCCTTAGCTCCTCATCCCCACTTTTACAGGACAATTAATCCCATCTTCTTTAGTCTTGGGATGGCTTCTTTTCCAAGTTTTTGTCTTTTTCCACTAATTATATGTTAGATTAAATTAGATTCGATTAGATAAACTCACTTCACTTTATTTTGTCCATCAACTATTACTGAAAATATTTATTTCAAAATTATTTTTGTCATGTGATGTGTCTTTGTAAATAAGGTAGCCAAAATGCTACTTAATTTTCCAGCTCAGTCTTCTTCCTACCATCCTTGCATTTTGCCTTCCTCCTATCTGAGATAATATAAGACATCTTATGTGAAGATAATAAAATTTGAAATTGTTTTCACATGCATGAAAGTGGAGTAAGGAATTGGTAAAAAGGTGTACTTCTGTAGCAGGGTTACTGCACGAAGTCATTTTAAGGCATATTTGTTGAAGGAGGCTGATGTCAAGTGTAATGGTATAAAATTATTCCAGACATACACATTTTATTTTTATCAAAGATGAGGACAAATAAATTAATTAAAATTTAATCAGTTTTTCTACAAGTCAGTTCTGCCTCAGTGAAGCCTTGTGAAATTTGAACAGATATTTTTGTATGTTGCTTAGTTAATGAAAAGATAAGCTATGTTTTGTAGAAACTTTTATTCTTTCTCTGCCATTTCTCTTAGACTTGTTCTAAGCTGTGCAAAGCATAAACATTCTAGAAGAAAAGTTTTAGTTTTTGAATGTTCAGAGACAAGGCAGTCAAACTTATTGATGTGATAAACTGATTGTGGTTTAGTTTTGATAAATTAGTAGTAGATTAGTTTTAGTAGATTAGTTAAATTTCATTTTATTTTATGATTTTCCCCCTTTGGTTCTGTAAGGATAGATCATTTTAAACATTTGACATGATGAAAATTCAAAAGTCAGGAAAGATGGAAATATTTAGCCAATAAGTTTAGAAAATTGTATGTATAATAAAGAAAAATTTAGACACTTTAAATGGACTGGTTCCATATTTCTTCTACATGATGATAATAACAACGTAAACAACAGAAGAATGCTACAAGATGAAACACATTCAGTTAGATCCCTAAGCACAACTTTCCTCAGTTTCACAGAAAGGAAGTCAGGATTTGTTTCCATGCTACCATTCAATAATGTTATTTTTCAAAGCATTTTCTTATGTTCAAATACTATTCATAATAGATCAGGCAATATTTACTAGCACTGTATTAAATTTAATAATTATAATTTGTCATTATCTTGATGTCTGATATATGATGACCACTTTGTGCCTCAGGGAAGTGTCCCTCTGCTTCTCTTGAGAACACAATTTGGGTTTCTTTTGCCTCACATGAAGATTTTTAATTTAGATTGTTTTGCTCTGTTCTGTTTTTTTGCAATACTGACAGTAGGGGAAACTCCTTTCACATACTGACAAGGGAAAAGAGTAAGGTGAGATGAATTTTTTTTTAAAAAGTGTGAATCATTCAGATTTTTCAAGAGTGCTTGAAACTCTTTTCTATCTTAATGATGCAAAATCAGCCTAAATGAACAAACACCATTTTTAACAATCAAGTGTTTAATCTGTAGAGCTGTCCAAAATCAGTCCTTAATATACATTGCAGTATTTAGTTGTCCAGTTCATACAGTTGTGTACATTCAGGAACTTAAACTTTGTGATTTTCCACATTGATTTCAGGATTATAAGTATTTTCCTAAGCAATCTATGAGTCTGATGCAACTCTTTTAAAAAGTTATTATTTTTGTGATTTCCAGAAATGTTTCTATGAATAACACTGTATAGACTCCCTCAAAACTGTAACTTTTGATAAAAAGGATTTGAATAAAAAGGAAGGAATACAAGAAAGAAAATAAGTATTAAATACAAATATATTATCTCTGGTCCATGAATCTTTGAAGTGTAGACTTATGGATGCTAGACAAATGTTTTAAGAAAGCATCACTACACTTTTTTTTTTTTTTTCCTTCATACTGTCAGTTTACTGATAACCACTGTTGGAGATAGCATGCTGGATGCAAAAAGACCTTTTGCCTTAACTCTTCTTACATACTTCATTCTTTTTATTTGATGATAATGTTCCACCTGCTGGAACATTGCCCTACTACTGGGCAATCCAGTAGCCTCAAGAAGTATTTCTCCTTCCTTGCATTCACCTTTGAAAGAAGATCTCTAGTAGGACTTAGATTTGCAAGAGCTTTTATGGAAAGCTGTACCATTGCCTTTCCAAGAGGTGACCAGCAATTCTTCCTTCTCTTCATGCTTGGTTTTTATTTTTTTGTGTGACAATACCACTACCATGTACTGGGTAGATTAATTCAGATTTGTTTACATTTTTATGAATTCTCTGAGTTGAGGAGTATGGAATCAGCAACCTGTTCAAACAACAGAGGACAGAAAAAAAGATATAGAGTAGTAGATGTAGAATAATAGATTTGAATTCTAGTGGCACTGGTACCTAGGTGAATGGTAGCAGTGCTATGAATGTGTTGATTCTTTTTTCACAGAACAGCTGAGGTTGCCAGGGAGCACCAGAGATCATCTAGTCCATCATCCTACTCAATTTTGAATATCTCCAAGGATGGAGACTACACAATCTCTTTGGGCTACCTGTTCCAGTGTTTGACCACCATCACCACAGTAAGTTTTTTTCTGATGCTTGAGTGGAATTTTCTTAAATTTATACCCATTAACTCTTGTCCTGTCACTGGGTGTGACTGAGTCTGGCTCCATAGTATTTACTCTCTCCTATCAGAAATTTGGAGACATTTGCCTATCTCTCTCTTTCAGTCAGCCTTGCTTTGTTTTTTGTGGGGTTTGAGGTGGACTGGTTTTTTTGTTTGTTTAGTTGGTTTTTTTCTCGCCTGTAGATTGCTCATACTTAGAATGAAAGTTGCTTAAGGTCAGAGGATAAAATCTAAGACCACACTATAATTATTCAATTAGATAGCAACGGAAGAGAAAGCATTTGAAGATAAATTTCAGATTAATTAATCACTATGTATTCGTTTTAGTTAATTGCATTACAGCTTTAAAAGCTTAAAAATCTTCAGTCTGTATTGTTGATGGATTTGGGAATGTATTTAAAAGAGGCTGGCATTCTTAGTGTTCTGATAATTTAAAAAATTATGTTGGCTGAATAGGGAACACATTTCCTTAAAAGCATGATGAAAAATGAAAACTTTTCAGACCAATCTCTAGATCTGTTGAGTAATGCACAATGTCTTTTGGGGTAATTGTTGGGAATACGTACAACTATACCTGCATAAATGAAGGAAACCTTAAGCTATATTTCTAAGAAGTTTCTATAAACTTCATGTAGTAAGAAAATTAATGAGACCTACACATGCATTTTGTTCTATCATTATTTTAAGACCTCTAAGTTTGTAATAAGCTTCTAAATTTTTCACAGAATAATAACAAAATGTTTCCTTTTTGCAGGACTATTATTCACAGGTCTGTTTATCTTGAACTGGTTTGTTAATCAGATATATAACAGTTTTGCAAACTCTAGAGTTGGCACAAACAAAGGTGTGTTTCACAGGGAGGAGCATACAGTCAGGGTGTATGAAGTGGGGAATAGCTAAAGACAAAACTGTTGTCAAAGGAAAAGGAATGTATATAGCCTGAGCTACAAGATTTTCTGGAGACCAACTGTAGCATAACTATTTGATCTTGATTTGGTGTTGCTGCATTCTGGGAAAAAGGGGATTGTGAATACTCTTTAGATATAAATAGTCCTGCTCAAATAAGTAGCTGTTTGGCTTTTGGTTGTTTTTTTATTCATTTATTTTATTTCTTCTGAGTTAAATGAAAAATGCTGTGAATATTTGCTGTCTTGTTAGGTTTGGTATCAACTCTTATATAAAAATAGAAGGAATTTTTAAGTTTTTTTTCCTCAAAAATTCTTTGTTTATAATTAATGACAAACACAGGTTGTCATAATCATTAAAATAAAGAAATAGAAGAGATTTGATGGCCAGTTATACAGAAGGTCAGACTAGATGATCTAATTATTTCTGTTAGTACAACTTGAAATTCATTATTGCATCTGAGAAGCTAAAAGTATAAAAGTGAAAACAGACAAATATGAGAGTTTAAAATTTTGACTAATTGTTCTCTCTAGTAGGAGATGAAGCATCTTAAAGCCTGTAATCCTCCCAATATTAGGTATATACTCTCATATAGTTTCTTGTTTTCCACTGTCGTGGTTTAACCTCAGCCGGCAACTGAGCACCACTCAGCCGCTCGCTCACTCCCCACCCCCCAATGGGATGGGGGAGAGAATTAGAAGAGCACAAGTGAGAAAAACTCGTGGGTTGAGATAAAAGCAGTTTAATAATTGAAATCAAATGATGATGATGATAATAATAATAATAATAATAATAATACACAAAGCAATAATAATAATAATAATAATAATAATAATAATAATAATAATAATAATAATAATAATAATAATAATAATAATAATAATAATAATAATAATAATAATAATAATAATAATAATAATAATAATAATAATAATAATAATAATACACAAAGCATGTGATGCACAGTACAATTGCTCACCACCTGCCAACT
>NW_008824290.1:738279-746688 GCF_000699105.1 Pygoscelis adeliae | reverse complement strand
TTGACCGCTTCCTCTTGAATTATGGGGGGTTCATCCTGCTCGCCATCCCTGTCTTCCAGCTCAGGGGGCTGAGTACCCTGAGGATAACTAGTCTGCCTGCTAAAGACTGAGGCAAAGAAGGCATTAAGTACCTCAGCCTTTTCCTCATCCTCGGTGACAATGTTCCCCCCCCGCATCAATAAAGGATGGAGATTCTCCCTGGCTCTCTTCTTGTCATTAATATATTTGTAAAAACTTTTTTTGTTGTCTTTAACGACAGCGGCCAGGTTGCGTTCTAGCTGGGCTTTTGCCTTTCTCATTTCCTCTCTGCACGACCTAACGAGATCCCTGTACTCTTCTTGAGTCGCCTGCCCCTTCTTCCACAAACGATAAACTCTCCTTTTTTTCCTGAGTCCCAGCAAAAGCTCCCCGTTCAGCCAGGCCGGTCGTCTGCCTCGCCAATTCTTCTTGCGGCGTACAGGGACAGCCTGCTCCTGCGCCTTTAAGACTTCCTTCTTGAATATTGTGCAGCCTTCCTGGGCCCCTTTGCCCTTCAGGACTGTCTCCCAAGGGACTCTCTCAATCAGTGTCCTGAACAGGTCAAAGTCTACCAGCTACTAGGAAGGAAATTAACTCTATCCCTTTCGAAACCAGGACATCCACGTTCTAGCAGAGAGAAATAGGTGTCTCCTAAGCTGATTAATCACATTGAAATCACATTAATGACCTTGAAAAGGAAGTGTTTTGGTTCAGTGAAATGATTCACTGAAGGAAGTGACAATTAGCTTTGCTACAAGCTTTGCTGAAGTTAAATTAAAAAAAAACCCAACAACAACTGGTTTGGATCTCTCTATGTTTTTTTCAAAGTGTTTTGTAACTTTGATTAATGAGTTTTTTTCTTCAAAAAATATTAAACGGTTAGGTCAAGCATGGGGGACATTTAGAGCTTCAACTTAAAGGAGTTGCAAACTGTTTTTGGACTTGCTTCTGTATCACACAGTCTCAAATGACTGCAGAAATAATAAAGGGAGAGAAGGAGGGTGTATATAGCCAAGCAATTCAGTACTAACAAAGGACAAGCCAATCTAATTTTTAGTGAGAAGACCATGTTGTTTATAAAATCATAAAGGTTCATTTAAAGAGAAAGTAAAAATGCAATTACAGAAAAAAAAGACCAAATTATGAGTTCAGAATACATTATTATGTTTCTCACAGAGCATAATTATAGTTGCGTCATTTGTTCAGTTATATTCAAGGTTGTAGCAGTACTTATATTATAAACCCTATATTTCAAGGCTTTATAATTTGGCAGTAAGAAATTTACTTAACAGTGAAAATTAAGTGTCAACCCCAGAACATGCTATTTTACAATATCTTTCTCATTTCTTAACACATAGGAGTGTAAGACTAAAAATCAGGAAGATGCTAATTGGGCCAGAGTTATGTTACTTTGGCACTACAACTAAAAATAGGATTGTATCCCTTATCCCTTTCTTCCTAAAATTAACACAAGTATTCACTAACAAGAATGTTAAAATGTTACTTTGTTGTAGTATGCAAAGTTCCTTTTTGTTTAGTACTGGAATATAATAAAAGTAAATGCCGCTTCATGTTTTCACCACCTTTGAAAATAAAGGATCTCTCTTTTTTCCCCTGTTTTTTCTTTTATTTCTTGTTGGCGTTTTTTGGCAGGGAGGAGGTTGTTTGTTTGCTTGTTTTTTTAGAAATAGACATATTTTTGATACTGTAAGTTATTCTCCCTGACCATATAGATTACCATTAACTTCTACATGGTTTGGAACTGTATCTTTGCTTCTTTTTTCAGAGAGGTGGTGGAATAAGTTAGGTTTTCCTTCACAGCTATTATCCTTTTTTTTACTTCTTCAAAAGTTTGCACCAGTTTTAGTTCTAATCCGGATTTTCTTTAGTTTGCTACTTGATTTTTTCCTTTAGTTTTACTACTTCCTAAACACATATAAATACTAGTGATTTGTGTGTGTGTGTATAATAAGTATATAAATTACATAGTGCATTGATACATGTTTCTCTTCAGTCTCCAATTAACAGCACTGATGTAGCCTCTGTAGAAAGAAACTGTAAAATTTGCACAGAATCAGAGTCAGAGTAATGATTTGCTTTCAGGTTTTCTAGAAGTTGAACTGAAGTTTACAACTCAAAGAGTTGCTAAGAAAGTTACCCCTGGTTTTTAACGGTTTCATTCTACACAGAAATTTATTTGATGCAGGCTGATAGTAATCTACACCTTTAGTCAATGGTACATCTTGAGCAAGGGTCATTTGGGTTTTCAAGTATGTAATTTATTTCTCTAGAGAGCTGTAAACATATTCAATGTAGTAGTACTTAAATAGTTATATAACTGAAAGAACTTAATCGTTTTATAAAGCTGTTTCTTTTTGACATTTTGGTTTTTTTAATTTTCTTGTCATTTCTGTACTACTTTATTTTTCTTCTGAGACTGGGTCTCTGCTGAGGTTTTCATTTTTGGGGGCTAATTTTTAATTATTTATATTTTTAACTCTTTGGCTGATTTTTAGTTACTATGAGAAATAATTCATTCCCATATTTTTTTAACCTGATAACTTCTGACTTTGTTCACTATAGGAATGTGTTTGCCTTTATTTTTAATTCTGTGAAGACAATTCATTACATATTTTCACCTCTTCATATATAGATTGCAATTGTGAAAACTCCTCAGATGCACCTACCTGAATACAAGTCTGTAGCATCTGAGTTTTAGTGTTGGACACTAAAATTTATTGTGTAGCACAAGTAGACATGCACACAAACTTTTCTGTTGACTGTGTTTATTATAGTGGTAGCATAAAGATGGAATATGAACTCACTGTACATTAGAAAGTAAACAGATATTTAATCTCTGACAAAAAGTTCTAAAGAATCTATGAGGTTTTACCAGGATTTATTTCCTAGGAGCCTCCATTTGTCCCTGTTTTATTTTTAGGCCACATTTCAGCTGTTGGTTTTGTATTCAAATATATTCTCTCTCTCACTCCCCCCACTTGCAAATGCAGTTGCATATCTAGAATGCCAGATGTCTCATAATGTCAATAATATTCATAGGAACAATAGAAAATCCCAGAACTACCTATTTATTTGTTGTCCTACAAATAGTTATAAACAATGCTCAAAACTAAAGAGAAGATAAAGAAAAATATAGCATCATAAATTGCGTAGATTAGGAAGGCTATTTTGGAAGTTTTTTCTTACACAAATGGTGAAATTTGGAATTAGATTTTTTCTGTGTATGTGTGTACAAGCTTTGGGACTGTGTTCTTCACTTTTGCTCTTGATGTTTTCTCAAAAAATAAAACCTACACTCTATGAGCAGTTTTCTGCATACGCCTACATTGAACCTAGTAAGGCTGTGTGTCAGGGAAGAGGTTGCTGCCTGTGAAACAGTATTCTGAACTACTCCCAGGAGTACATTTTGCAAAGGAAGTAGACAAGAAAGTTTTAACCTTCATTTCTTGTTGATGGGATGGAGCTGTATGGCTTTGCAGTCTTAGACCTGGTCATCATTTTGTCCTGGCAGCAATTATAAGCAGTCTGGAGATCATTTTAAAGTTACCATCTTGGGTTTTTTTGGTTAAAAAATGGAGGGGCACACTCAAATAATCTGTGTAAATAAAAAAGGAAAAATCTATCTAAATTTATTGTCCTTGGTGTGTGGTGTGGTTACTGCACATTTCTTTTTCTTAGTATACTTAATGTTTTAGAACATAATTTACTCTTTTCACTTGTCTACACAACAGGAGGAGTGATGAGACCGTCCTGCTACACTGCAAAGAAATGGATAGTCAGTAATTCCATTTTTAATGCTTGGGTCAGGGGATCTGAAAACTACGTGGTGACACATCATAAGAAAAAAACGTCCCAAGGCATCCAAGTGTGTGCTGAGTCTACATTGCCTTGTAGCAGAAGATATGTTTAAAGTTACATGTTTCCCCTATCAGATGCTAAAAGACTATAGCGCATTCATAACATAAAATACTTCTGTGCGTAAAGCTAATGATCTGCTAAATGTGATACAATATGCTAACAAATACAGAATTGAGTCAACAGAACTCCATTTGCTGCCTAGAAAAAAGTTATTGCATACCAGCTTAGAAGTATGACAACTAAGATAATTTGAGATCAGCTCATAGAAAACTATTTAAATAGTTATTTTCTTATTAAAGAACACATACTTGAGCTTACATAGGTTTGCATGAGTTTATGTAAGTTTACACCCATGACCATTTAAATGGGATGGATTATGCTTGTCCTCAGTTTAGCTGAAAATTAGTTGCCTAATTTAGGTATGCAGGGTTGCTTAAATTTAAGTGACTCATGCCATTTGAGACACCCAGGTATCCACATGCAGCTGACAGGTACTACACAACCTGTGCTCTTCTGGAGATAGAACTGGAGAAGAGCTGGGAAAACTCTAGGGTACTTAATATGGCATTAGATGCCTGCGTTTAAGCAAGTGAATTGATCTCTTAGACTCTTTACCAGGCAGAATTGATCCCATCCCATCTATTCTAGACACATTTCATTGCTGGGTGGATTGTCCTCTAGACATGTCATCTCCCCTTGTTGACTATAAAAGAGGGGTTTAGCTGCTGAAACATGGGTATCTATTACCCACTGAGACTCATCTGGTATCCATCAGGTCCTCAGCTGCTTCTCAGAATGGCTTAGGCTTCTGGAGTTGGTTCTGTGCTATATCTGCAAGCCTCATGCACGTCTCATGCCTGGTGAAGTGTGTAATGGCACTAGGTACCTATGCTTAGGCAAAGAGCACTATGAAAATGACATAGAATCATAGAATTATAGAATCATTTAGGTTGGAAAAGAGCATTACTATCTTCATGTCCAACATAAACCGAACACTGCCAAGTCCACCACTAAGCTATGTCCCTAAACGCCACATCTATACGTCTTTTAAATACCTCCAGGGATGGTGACTCAACCACTTCCCTGAGCAGCCTGTTCCAATGCTTGATAACCCTTTTAGTGAAGAAATTTTTCCTAATATCCAATCTAAACCTCCCTCTGGCACAACTTGAGGCCATTTACTCTTGTCCTATTACTTGTTACTTAGGAGAAGAGACCAACACCCATCTCGCTACAACCTCCTTTCAGGTAGTTGTAGAGAGCGATGAGGTCTCCCCTCAGCCTCCTTTTCTCCAGGCTAAACAGCCCCAGTTCCCTCAGCCGATCCTCATAAGACTTCTTCTCCAGACCCTTCGCCGGCTTTGCTGCCCTTCTCTGGACACGCTACAGCACCTCGATGTCTTTCTTGTAGTAAGGGGCCCAAAACTGAACACAGCATTCGAGGTGCGGCCTCACCAGTGCCGAGTACAGGGGCACGATCACTCCCCTACTCCTGCTGGCCACACTATTTCTGGTACAAGCCAGGATGCCATTGGCCTTCTTGGCCACCTGGGCACACTGCTGGCTCATATTCAGCCGGCTGTTGATCCGGCCTTCGCCCACTGCCGGCTCATTTTCAGCCGGCTGTCAACCAACACCCCCAGGGCCTTTTCCGCCAAGCAGCTTTCCACCACTTTTCCCCAAGCCTGTAGCGCTGCATGGGGTTGTTGTGGCCAAAGTGCAGGACCCGGCACTTGGCCTTGTTGAATCTCATACAGTTGGCCTCGGCCCATCGATCCAGCCTGTCCAGTTCCCTCTGTAGAGCCTTCCTACCCTCAAACAGATCAACATTCCTACCCAGCTTAGTGTCATCTGCAAACTTACTGAGGCTGCACTCGATCCCCTCGTCCAGATCATTGATAAAGATATTGAACAGAACTGGCCCCAATTCTCAGCCCTGGGGAACAACATTTGTGACCGGCCGCCAACTGGATTGAACTCCATTCACCACAACTCTCTGGGCCCAGCCATTCAGCCAGGTTTTTACCCAGCAAAGAGTACGCCCGTCCAAGCCATGAGCCGCCAGCTTCTCTAGGAGAATGCTGTAAATGCATGGTGGAAGCAATGTTCCTAAGAGAGGATAAAGCAAGAACTGTTCAAATAACTGTTACAGAACTCACATAAAAGATATCCTATAAAAACCCCAAAAAACAAAACCAAAAAACCAACAAAAATCTCACCACCCCCAAAACTCATAATACAGCCAAAAAAAAGGAAAGGGCAAAAGGAAAAAAAAAAGTATAAAAAAGTTGCAAGAAACAAAAATATTATTGGTAGACACCAATACAAAATATATGCAATTTTGCTATGCTAAGCAAAACAATCTCTAAAACTGTGCTGTGCTATGCAAAACAATACTAATGCAACCAGTATTAGAAAAATTGGAGGTATTCTTATCACACAGTTTGAACAGCAGCTATATGATGTGACTGAGAAAGAATGTTGTGTGGATATAAGCAATCCCAAACACAGTGTGTATGCAATAATGCATATTCTAAATATTTTTACTGTCTTAGGAGGTCATCTTCAGTCTGTCAAGTTAGTGCTGGAAACCGGCCCAACAGTCTCTATACTGACATAAATCTATTTACCTAAAATGTTTTAGAGGTTTACTATGTACTAAACCTAGATTAAATCCAGAGAGCTACTGAAGAACAAAATTCCTGTGGTAAACTGTTTGCAAGTAAATATGACTTCTGATTCCTATTGAACACCTGCTGGATTGTGTATTGTGCACAGTGATATTCATGTCCTAAACGAAAATTGATTTACTGCTGTGCTCATGCAGATAGCAAATAATTTCAAAATCACCAAAGTCTACTATACCACAGACTCTTGAATTCTGCTTTAACAATTAACAACTTCAATGGAAAAAGTTTATTTGAGAAAAAGATTTGATCACAAGATTAAAAGTCAACCTAATATCAGTTATGTGTTGTAGAAATTATAACACTTACCATTTTAAGTGAGAGGTGTTTTATTCCAAAGGCTTAAAATTTAGTTCTAAGATAGCAATGAAGAAGTTGAGTGTTCTCAGAGAGGTTAAAGTATTGTATCAACTTTCAGGAACTGCTGTGAATGCAGCCATCCATTTCCACTAACTGAGAAATTATTTGCAATACTTTATTTGTGAAGTAAAATTGTTCTTTTTTTCTTATTTTAAGAGTGCTTGACACCAAAGAATGCTGCTATCCCAAAACATTTATGTGTTGGTCTTTTCCACTTTAAATATGACTATACAGACCTGCATCAACACCCACCATTTTTCAAAACCACCGCCTTGACAAACTGACCCCCTGCCCCTGGAATACAATGTTGTCTTGATGATGCTGTATTTGAGAAGACTACCAAAGTTCATGAAAAAATACAGTCCATATTACAATGTGTTAACACAGTAGGGCTGAAATTGAACTTGGTCAAATGTCGCTTGAGATCATCTTTTTTTCAATGTATAATTTCTTAAACAGATCTAAGATATGAAGTATTCCATTCTGCTATAGTTATAAAAAAACCTGCTTTCTCTTATCTTGACACATACTACATTATGCTGTCAATATTTACTCAGGACTATGGTACCATTGTAGAACTATTGAATACAGTACTCTGTATAGCTTGAACTTCACCCTGGAAAGCTGCTGCTCTATTAGGAAAACAAAACCAAAAACCAGCTTATAAATAGTTCAGGATTTACACTCTCTAATCTTGTGTTACCTATCATTATGATTATTAATGTCTGAGGTTTACAATTTAGAATCACATTAAATGCTCAGAACACTACATTTGATCAAGAACTTTTATAGAAGGTGATAAAAAGTTTAAGTTTAGAAGGAAGAACATGGTTGCTTATGGATTCTAGAAAAATGAATAAAAATACAACTTTTAGTCTAGGAATTCAAATTACACATAGGTCATACTCTTTTGACAACAAAAACTGTAAACAAGAAAAAAGAATCCTATATCTGCAAAACAGCAAACTCAGGCATGGCATGGTTCTTATTTTACGTTTGCTTTTCGGAAGTGAAAAAGAAACATTTTGGTCATCTATCTATAATAGTGTGTTTTACCTACCTCTCATTAGCTTTCCCAGAACAGCTACCCAAGGGGAGATCAAGTCTGACAAACAACCTACTGGATGTAAACAGCCATCTGAATGGACTAGACACTACATTTAGAAAAGCTGCAAAATGAAATGATAGTTATTCAGCAGAGTTCACATAAATTTTTGTTTCCTACTTCTCTTCTGCCCTTTCTAAACTCTATCTTTCTAAATCTTGTGATTAAACATCTCAGAAAAAAACTAAAATGACAGATGTACATTTCCCAGCCACCCTGTGCAATTGGGGGAATAGTAGCCACGTCCAAACTCTCTGATTAATCTAGCCTAAGCAGAACGCCTTACATGACTAAGTCCATTACCTATTACAGTGTCCTTATTACTCCTGAACTAGGGTCTTATCTTATTCTTTGCAGAAG
>NW_008824290.1:733281-738259 GCF_000699105.1 Pygoscelis adeliae | reverse complement strand
CTGAAGAAAAGGTACTGAATTATTGTCAATCTCTGGTGTTTTACACTACATCTTTTTTACAAATAGGGAAGGTTCTGGATTATGCTTTTAGTCATCTTCTTTCCAGTGCAAACACACGTTCAAAATGTAAGAACATTTGATGCTTTGTGTGGAGGTGGACTTCTCTAAAAATACTTTTAAGGGCAGTGTCTAACAGTTGTTAGAAAGCAGTTCTTAAAGAGATTCTTAAAGTCCATGTCAAGTCAGCACCAGCTTTCTACCCTGTTGTGTTATTTTAATAATCTGCAACTCTAATAAGACTGATCTTGCATTTGTACTGCAAAGGCAGTCTGAAGTAGTAGAGGTATCTCAGCAGGTAGTTTAGCCTGCACCAAAAATATCCTTCTCTGGAAACTGTTAATGAATATTTTCTGTTATATAAGACCAGTTTAAAATTGAAATAAACTATCCTCCTCATTTTTTAGCCATATTGCTGCTATGCAAAAGAAATAACAGATTGTAGCTTTCTGCAAATTATTATAGCTACAGAAAGGATTTCACACGGAATTCCGTCTCAAGGACGATACATTATGCTCAGGTTCTATAGGATTGCACACAGTGTAATGTGAGACAGTAAAAAATATTTTGATGGATGATTCATCTGTGTGCTGAAAATGGGGTTGATTAAATGAGTCTGTTATATAAAATTACATGTAGATCTTGCAAGTTTAAACAGGTGTTCTTCAATCTTGCAGTCCTTGTGGGTATGTTTTGATAGCCTGCAGATGAAGCAAATACAACTTTGCTGTCTTTACTTTTGTCTTCACTGATGAGCTTGTGTTCTGAACAATGACGTTCTAGTAAAACACCACTGAACAGAATATATTTCTTTGTAGAAAAATTATGTAAAGGACTGTTGTGGTTTAACCTCAGTTGGCAACTAAGCACCACGCAGCTGCTCGCTCACTCCCCCCCCTCCCGATGGGATGGGGGAGAGAATTGGAAAAGCACGTGAGAAAACTTGTGGGTTGAGATAAAAACAGTTTAATAATTGAAATAAAATGATAATGATAATAATATGATAATAGTAATAATACTCAAAGCAAGTGAAGCACAGTACAATTGCTCACCACCCGCCGACCGATGCCCAGACAGTCCCCGAGCAGCGGCCCCCCCCGGCCAGCTTCCCCCAGTTTATGTACTGATCATGACGTCACATGGTATGGAATGTCCCTTTGGACGGTTTGGGTCAGCTGTCCTGGCTGTGCCCCCTCCCAGCTTCCTGTGCACCTGCAGCCTTCTCAGTCGGTAGAGCATGGAAAACTAGAAAGTCCTTGGCCAGTGTAAGCACTACCTAGCAACAACTAAAACATGGGTGCCTTATCAATTTTGTTCTCATCCTAAATCCAAAACACAGCACTGTACCAGCTACTAGGAAGAAATTAACTCTATCCCTGCTGAAACCAGGACAAGAACCTTCAGCCTGGCTTTGGAGATTTCAGACATTCTTATATCCACACATTTTGAATATTTCTTCAGGGAGAAATAAAACTTTCTCCACAGTAATTACTTCACATTAAGTTAAAATTTTAATAATTTTTAAAAGAAAGAAAATTTAGAGATTTATTAATATTAAAATTTGCTACTCCATCCTTCTTCCACTGAAGGAAATAAAACTATGCCTACATTATTTTTTGCCAAACAGGCCTGAGGCTTACTGAAGCAAGTGACTTTATGATCCCTTCCATTTCCCTTTTTCCTTTTGTACTGCTATTTGCTAATCTAGTGAGCCTCCTGCTTATAGCATCTACACTGTGGGGATATTCATGTTACACAGTATGCCCAAGTCAGAACCTGGAGATCATGACCTAATCTGTTTTGCTCTTAATTTATTAAAATTCCAATTTTAACTTCTTGATATTGGATTTCAAAATCCCATGCTCCAGGGGGTACTTCAACTGCAGAAAAGATGTGTCTTATATTTTATGGAGTTAGTCTGGGCTAACATACAGCTAGCTTACTTCAACTTCCTTACTCTTGGATTCTTACAGCCTCTTTCTGCTATGAACTTGCACCCTGACTTGCAAGCACATTTACATTGGACAAGATATACTTCTCAACTTTGTCTATACTCACTAGGCACTTCACAAACTGTCACGTAATTGTGGTCTCCAGCTAAAATGTGTAATTGGAAAGTTATTATAAGCCTTAAGAATGGTTGTTTTCACTGGCAAAGCTGTAGATGAAAATTTGATGAATGCTTTAACAGTGCTCTGCCCCTCCTGTGAGCACTTTCAGTCCTTTGTTATCAGCCAAACTTTATAGGAGTACTCCTTTGTCTGCAGAAACTATTAGAGCTTCTTTGAATTCAGAAGGATTAGGTCCACTCCTAACAATTAAGATTTTGTGCTGCTCTAGTTTTTCTCTGTAGCTACCCTCCCCACACAAGCTCACCCCAGGACCACTAAGTTGTGAATTTTTTTTTGTGTGTTTTGTTTCTCTTTTTCTTTTTCTTTGAGTCAAATGAATGCTATATTTCTGGGATGCAGGCTCTCTGTAAATGCTGTTTCTCAACCCTCTCCCCCATATACCATTTCCTCTGATTATAAAGCAGTGTTAATATTCAGTGCTAAGGCATTTGTCCTGTTTTTAAAATGTTGTTTAGAAATATACAAGGAATTTTGTTTTGTAAACACCCTTTTATTAGTTTAATAAAATTACTTTTCATTACTGTGAATTGATATTTTTGATATTTCTGTGTAAATAATGGATGAGTAAATGCCTTCTGAATTTTTCTGGCTATTCTTGAGTGACAGCACAGAAGTAAATAAGAAGTAGTCCTAGGACATAGAATCATAGAACCACAGAATATCTTGAGTTGGAAGGAACCCATAAGGATCATCGAGTTCAACTCCCTGCTCCTCACAGGGCTACCTAAAAGTAAACCATGTGACTAAGAGTGTCGTCCAGACACTCCTTCAACTCTGACAGGCTTGGTGCCATGACCACTTCCTGGGGGACCCTGTTCCAGTGACTGACCACCCTCTCAGTGAAAAACCTTTTCCTAATGCCCAATCTGAATTTCCCCTGATGCAGCTTCATTCAGTTTCCTCATGTCCTGTCGCTGGTCACCAGAAAGAGGAGATCAGCACCTCCCCCTCCACTGCCCCCTTTGAGGAATTTGTAGACTGCCATAAGGTCACCCCTCAGCCTTCTCTTTCCAAGCTGCACAAGCCAAGTGACCTCAGCCACTCCTCCCTTGAGACCTTTCACCATCTTGGTCACCCTCCTGTGGACACACTCTAATAGTTTGATGTCCTTACAGTGCACGTGTCCACAGTAGAAAGACATGCTTGCTAAAACATATTAGAAATGGTAATGTTCATAATTCCTTACAATTATGTTGAAATCATGGTGATAAGCTAGCACAGGTAAATGACATTAGGCATTAATGACAGCATTTTCCCACTCTTCTGTCTGCTGGAAGAAAGATTAAAAAAATATTATAGTTGGGTTATAAGTTACTGTCAGGACCGTTGTAAAAGTCTACCTGCCTGTGCTAAAAGATGGCTCTGTCATGCCACCAAGCACCATGTGCAAATAGATTTTCTCCACTTTTCCTCTTGACCTGTGAAAAACCTGAAGAAGCCACTTGGGCTTGTGGAAGTAGCAGCACTGAACATTGAGGAACACTGGGACATTACTACCACTGCCATTTCTCAGAAGGAAGTATTTCTTTGTATCTTTCTTTCTCTTTCTCTCTCCTTTTTTTTTTTTTTTTCTACAGATAAAATTGCTAATGGACAGTATCTCTGTCATTTATCCATATGATTGCATGGTAAATTATAATCACACAAGAAAACATACATAGTGTAAAAAGATTAAGAGAATATGAATACTTAAAATCTGTAGTGAAATGCTGGGGTTTTATAAATCCTTTTTAGTAGACAGTGGAAAAAAGTAGTATGTCCAGAATCTACTGATCCTACCACTGCCTACCAAACTTATGAGGTGTAAGTGAGCAAGGATGTGAAGAACTCAAAAGAGCTCACTATGAAGGTGATATGATCTTCCAGATGAAGTTATGAACCAAAATGTTTCAGAGTTCAGTGTGTATTTAAAAACAAATGGCTACACAATTTTAAGAAGACAAATGCTTCAAGTACTTTAAGTATTTAAAAAAAAAAAAAAAGTAAATTAAATCCTAAAGTCCTAAGCACCTGTGGTTGGTTGACCTTGGCTGGACACCAGGTGCCCACCAAGCTGCTCTATCACTCCCCCTTCTCAGCTGGACAAGGGGAGAAAAAATATGATGAATGGCTCGTGGGTCGAGATAAGGACAGGGAGATCACTCAGCAATTACTGTCACAGGTAAAACAGACTCAAATTGGGGAAAATTAATTTAATTTATTGCCAATCAAAGCAGAGGATGATAATGAGAAATAAAACCAAATCTTAAAACACCTTCCCCCCACCCCTCCTTTCTTTTCGGGCTCAACTTCACTCCCAATTTCTCTGCCTCCTCCCCTTGAGCAGCACAGGGAGACAGAGAATGGGTGTTGCATGGTCAGTTCATCACATGTTGTCTCTGCCACTCCTTCCACCTCACACTCTTCCCCTGCTCCACTGTGGGGTCCCTCCCATGGGAGACAGTCCTCCAGGAGCTTCTCCAACATGGGTCCTTCCCATGGGCTGCAGTTCTTCACTAACTGCTCCAGCAGGAGTCCCTTCCATGGGGTGCAGTCCTTCAGGAACAGACTGTTCCAGTGTGGGTCCCCCATGGGGTCACAAGTCCTGCCAGCAAACCTGCTCCAGTGTGGGCTCCGCGCTCTCCATGGTCCGCAGGTCCTGCCAGGAGCCTGCTCCAGCATGGGCTCTCCATGGGGTGACAGCCTCCTTTGGACATCCATGTGCTACAGGTGCATATCTGCTCCACCGTTAACCTCCATGGGCTGCAGAGGGACAGCCTGCCTCACCATGGTCTTCACCACAGGCTGCA
>NW_008824290.1:731442-733207 GCF_000699105.1 Pygoscelis adeliae | reverse complement strand
GCACCTCCTTCCCCTCCTTCTTCACTGACCTTGGTGTCTGTATAGTTGTTTCTCTCACATCTTCTCACTCCTTTCTCTGGCTGCTGTTGTGCAGCACTTTTTTCCCCTTCTTAAATATGTTATCCCAGAGGCGCTATCACCGTTGCTAACTGGCTCGGCCTTGGCCAGTGGAGGGTCTGTCTTGGAGCCAGCTGGCATTGGCTTTATTGGACATAGGGGAAGCTTCTGGCATCTTCTCACAGAAACCACCCCTGTAGCCCTGCCGCTACCAAAACCTTGCCATGCAAACCCAATACATTACCCCATGCTCAGACATAAAGTATAGTTGCAATTAAATAAAGACTTCATCCACAACTCACAACCATGCAATTTTTAACTATAAAAAAAGAAGTGCACCAGCATTAACTACTTATGTGGAAGATGCTAGAAATGTTTACTCATCATCTCCTTTCTCTATTATTGAACCTAATGTCACTCTGATATATATTCACTACCTAATTGATTTATGACTTTCACACGAGAGGAAGTGTGTTGTATAATTTCTTAGCTGGATTCCAGGTGAACGTACAACTACAGTGATCTGTAAGCATACAGATCGTCCAAGTGTAAAGAAAATTACTTTAATGTTATCTCATGAAGGAAAGGTTATCTGTCTCAACAGAGGCTAGAGTTCCAACTCTAAATGAGGAGAAGAAAAACAAAAGGTAAAGATTTCTTCCCTATAATTAGGTAGAAAGAGGGGTTTATATTTTAAACATAAGCTAAACTATTTGAAACAGAATGAATAACAAGCAGTAAGAACATGCTTTGTGCCCAAAAATTCAATGCCATAATAAAATGGTAGTTTGCTGTGTCTCATGCTGGTAATTTCTTCTTTGTTTTAATATTAATAATTTAGTCTTCGCACAGTACAAAGGGCTGTGTTAATATAGCATTGCTTGCAAGTTAATATTTCATCTACGAATTGTAAAATGCTCATGCTCTGATGGAGCTGAACCTGATATAAAAATCGTATGAATTTTAAATAACAAAGTTAGGGTAAAAGGAGACAATTATATAGGCCAATTAAAAAAATGCCCTCCAAAATAAAGTGTTAGCCTTCTTTTTGCCAGTGCTTCTGATTATAAATATTATTATTAGAGCTGGGAATTACAAATGTTACTGTGTATTAATGTTGACAATTATGAGGTATAATATTCTAATTACATTTATTATTGCTCAGTTTATAATTATTTTAACTTTATTTTGCTTAATTCTGTAAGAGGAAATACTAAATATTTTTAAAGAATCTGATATGATTTGAAAGAATCTGATGTACTGATTAATGGCAAAATTTTTATGATGTATTTCACTATAGTTATTCCACTGAGGTAGGCACTGTGTAAACATTATATGAAACAGGCATTATTTGGTCCAAAAACCTTAAAGATTAAATTAAAAAAAAATATCTAGGAATGAAGTGTGCTTCACTGTTTGAGTGTCTCATACCCTTACGATACTGAAGAGACCAACATCTTTCCGAAAAGCAGGCTCTTCAAGATTCCTCAAGTTGCTTCTTTCAAACCGAAGACATCCAGTTTAGTCACTTTTGAAATTTAAATCACCCTGGGCAGCTTTCCTATGTTTTTTTGATAACACATTATTATCTGGTGACCGTTATGAACTAATACTGTTCTTGCAAATCTTGATAGATTTTGCTATAGTTCATTTCTGGATATTTTAAACACTCAGAACTCATTTTTATATCAGCTATCAAACTTCAGCA
>NW_008824290.1:727625-731418 GCF_000699105.1 Pygoscelis adeliae | reverse complement strand
ATATTCAAGAAATAACAGTGATATAACTTTACTAAGGTAGAAAAGTGAGATATAGCCTCTAATTTCACCACCACTATGTTAGTTCAAGTCAGTCTTCCCAAAGTCTCAATTTCTCTATCAGTAAAATGAGGATAATTATATTTACTTACCTCACATAGGGCAGTGAGGCTTTTTTCAAGTTTGTAAAGAGCTTTAATATCCTCAGGTGGAAGGAATTAGGGAAATGAACATACCTTCTTTGCCAATCTATAAATACAAAAAGATGTTTAAATGCTTCTAATAAGTATCAACCTTTAGAAATGGGATTTTCCCATAAGCCCCTGCAAGTTGCCATTCTACAGTAAGTTTAGACTATTAATTTATATTTGTAAACAAATATACCCTATTTCAAATAATCTACTTTCAGCAAACACTGTAATAAGAAAGGAAGCTTGACATTAAGGAAGGTGGAATAAGCTGGCTCTGCTATGAGGTGTTGAAGCACAGACGTGGACAGTTATTGTGGTATAGCTCTGTACTGCAAACTCCCAGCCAATTCTGCCTTGTGCTTAGCTGGTTTTTTTACCTATTTCCTTGGCAATGGTGAGTAGGAGTCCTGATTTTTGCTGCTGTTGACTGATCTTCTTTCCATGAGTTATGTGTATATCTATGTGTTTGTGAGAAGCTTTCCATTGGCCTTCATTTTGTGCAATAACTCTTGATATCAAGAAGGCCGGGCATTGCAGCAGTGAAAATATAGGAAATGGGTGCAAGGTGAAGTTGCCTGTTATACACAACTTTCACTCTTCTGTATCAGTATCAATGGTTATGCACACCGAATTAGAAGACAAGGCTTCCCTTCCCAAAAATGCTGTGATAATCATGTGCCACAATTCCTTGATGTTTCACCAAACCATAGGACATTGTCAGATATCTATTCTCTGATAAGAATGAGTCAACAGAACCCTGAAAGATGCTGCCTTATATTTAGTTATTGAATGAAAAGTAATAAAAAAAATATGTTAAGATCATTTTAAGGTTAAGACAAGGCTCAAAAGACAGATTTCCACCAGAATAAACTCTACAAGAGTTAAGAACTTCTGTTTTAGCAAGTATAATTTAGAAATTTGGTTGGTTTATTCTTTTAATTCTTCATTAAAGTCCTCATTTTATTGTATAATTATTGTCATATGCTGACCACTGGTGCCTGAACCTATCTGAAATCATCTCAGCAATATTTTTATCCCAAATAGTCATGCATAATTGTTAGTGAGGGTGAAATTGTTCTCAGAATTTTCCTGATTATGGCTTTTCCAATCTCCCAAATGTACTTTAGGGAAACAGAGTTTGTTACCAAGCAAGTCCTTTGGTCTTACTAGTGGAGAAGATTAACCCCTGCGGACAATTGCATTTCTTCAAAGGAAATACTAAGAGTATAATGTAATTTATTTCCATTATTTCTCTTTCTGTGCTTTTCATAAACATATACTACACTATATCCTACTGAGCAATCTTTTTATAAACATTTGTCATGGTTTTAGGAAACAATGTACTGGAAATCACAATGTGGAAAAAAAAAAAGTAATTCACAACTTTTGTTTTAAATCTGTACTCTGCTTCTTCTGAACAACTCAATTAGAAGTAACAGTTTAGCATACCACAGGGTGGCAATGTTTCAAAATATCACTATGTGGAGGGATTCCCTGTCGGAATTTGTTTGCATTGTGTCCTATAATATCTTAAACAGCATACAGCCATTAAAAGAGACAAAGGATAGGGCTTAAGGTGGTTTATTATACAGATACAAAGAACGCAGCTACAGAATTATCTTAGAAGAATAATTCCCAACAACATATTGGGAAAAAAAAATCAATAATTCCCAAAGGAAAACAGTTTTGCTAATTTCCCAATCAATATCTGTGACTCAAAATGCAAAAGGAGTGGTGGCTGCTTCCTTACTAGACTAGTGTAGTGCAAGGGTATAATAATAGCAACAACAATGTAGAAATAACATTAATATTTCAAAAGCAGTTTCTACAAGTTAAAAAGATGAAATCTTGAATGAATTTAGGCCTAAATGCATGAACAGTAGTCATGGAATCGTGGAATCATTTAGGTTGGAAAAGACACTTAAGATCATTGAGTCCAACTGTTAACCTAACACTACCAAATGTCAACCATCATGTCTTCTATCATTCTCTGTATATGCTTTTTACACAATGCTTGAAAGACCAACAATTTTGTTTATTACAAACTGTGATTTGAAGTTGAAAGGAAGGTAGTACCTAGGATAACAGACTTAATTTCCTTCAAATTTCCAAGAAAAAAAAAGCAATGGACAGATTGCCAGAGAGTTAATGTTTCTTCAGTTTTCACGGCAAACTTAACTAATAAACATAAACACTTCTTACTTATCAGGAAGAACATAGTCAGAGGATAATTTCCCCATGGTTCCATAATAAGTGGAAAGTGGTGAATAATAGTAGTTCAGTATTCAACAACATAAATTGCAATACAAATTATTTATTGAAAGTTGCTTCATATGACTGCAACATTGACAAAGGGAGGAATGATCATTGCTCTTTTCAACAATTATTCCCATTGAAAAGCACTCAGAAGAACTGCCAGCCAGTGTTCCTTGAACCTGAAGTTTTTTTCAGAAAAAAACAGAAACTGAAGTTCACAAGCTGAAATGCAGAAACTTAATGTCAAGCCAGTATGCCGTCTTGTGCCCAGGCAGGCACAAGTTAAACACAGAAAGAGAGAGACCTTTTGTGGAATTAAAGAGAAGGATCATGAGATATTAACAGAAAGAAAAGGGGGACCGTGTGCTTGAAAGCAAAGATATGTTAAACACTTTTTTATGTCATGTTAGAAGACAGAAATAAACAAAAAGGAAACCAAATGTAGCAGAAAGTTATGGTGTGAGATGGATGGTATAGACAAAAATACTGAGTCAGGAGATAATGAAGGAGAAATATGTACAAGAGAAAAGATAACAAAATACAAGTCCACTGTGAACAGGTTGTGCTGATAAATACGTGTTAGGTAGGACACAAACCTTCCTCCCCCCCCCCCCCCCGTCTCAGTTTCTGTAGTTCCATGATGCCATCTTTACCTCCATTTACCTTTCTTAAAATAAAAATTTCCTCTAAGAGAAAGAAATTTATGCAGAAAAGTTTAAAAGCATTCTTCAAATCCATCCAAAAATTTCAAAATCAGATGACAAATACAAGGAATATTTGTTTTAAAAAGAATTAGATTTCTCTTTTTTGAGTAATCATTTTCTGAGATTTGGTACAAGGTTTTTGAATACTTGGGGTTGGAAATGTATTTGTCTGAAATGAATGTCTGATGATTTGCTTACCAAAAATAATCCAAAAAAGATCTAATTTAACTTCACCCCATTTCAATAAGGCCACGTGATGATCATGTCTGTAAAATGAAGATGAGAAGGGAAGATCTGCACAGTAACAGAGAAGTGACAAAAACGAAGTCAGGGAGGGGGGGGTGGAAGGAGGCAGGTTTTTCCAGTCCTTTGCAACTTTTTTCTTCACTGTGAGTACACTTCTGATGTTGCCTCTGTCCAAATTTTGTCAATAACATTACACAATTTCTATACAGTTCAACAGCTCTAATTCCCACACTTCCTTTCTTTTGGAGACTACAGCAAAGCACAGCACTGAAAGATATATTTTCCATTGCTGTCCAGTGATACTGTTGGAGTACCATCAGTCTTCATGTGCACTGTGTTACCAATAAGGTAAGTGAACACATTATCTTAATTGTGGGTAGAATATAGGAAGCAGAGGAA
>NW_008824290.1:720371-727613 GCF_000699105.1 Pygoscelis adeliae | reverse complement strand
CAACAAGGGGAAAAAATATGCAAATTACCCTGAATATTTCTGCATAGTTTACAAAAGTGACTCTAGCAACGTTTGTTCCCTCCCCCTCTAGAATTTATTCTTAAAGCTGTCCCAACTTACGTTTTGTTCTCGTGTTCCTCTGTGAAAGCTTATGTCTGCCATGGATTTTACAGCAGACTGAGAGAAAGAAAAATTACTTTTGAGAATCACAGAAGCCAGTGAAGTAGCTCCACCCCACAGGGTTCTAGAAATTCTTAATTTAAACTATGAATCACTTTACCACAACCAAAAGAGAGAGACTGATAAAGTGGCGTCCTTTGGGGGTAATTCTGCCTTTAGTTCTGCACTATATAATCCAGACATTTGGAACAAGTTAAGCATGTGAATCGCTGATGGTGGCCACTGCACTTAAAACAATTGTTGATTATTCCATCTGACTAAAGGAAGCATGCTTTTCTACCTTAAAGTCTTCATTTTAATCGTAGATCACCTTTAAAAGTGATGAAATCTTGTGCCCCAAATTATCATAGTCTGAATTTTGACTGCGTTTGATTTTTCCTCTTCTTTTCCCCCACTTTTTGCAAAGGTAAATATGGAGGCAATATTGTGAGTACAAATTCCAAGTGACTTCAGAAAGAATAATTCATATTCTTCAACCTCTTTAGAGGACTAGCCAATAGGGATCTTCTTAATGAAATGAGTTTTACCCTTTTCACACAACTTTGGAGATATAAAAAATGCAAACTGTAGTACCTGGGGATGTCTTATGTATAGTTGATAACACCAGGTGATGATTGCTAATGAGTTAAATAAGGTCAGTGCATGACCTCACATCATGCCATCCTTCAGTGAGAGACTAATGCCTTTCAGAATGTGCAAGGGCAGCAACATCAATGTTTGCCAAATAAAGGAATTCAGGTTCTCTCAGGCTACTGGGCAGATATGTATCAGGATTCAATCTTAGATTTGTGTCAGACCTAAAGCCTGTTTTTCAACTAAATCAGGGCTGCAGATAGCATGAAGATTTAATATCCAGAGCTGTATATTTCTGGCCTTCCTTAAAAACTGAAATTAATCATAATGAAATTAATTTTTAATTTTCAATTTTAGTTTTTATAAATACCTAACTGAATAGAGTTAATTTAAAAATTAAATTGTCCAAATCTACATGTCAATGTGTGCCCATCAAAGTTTACAAACCCTCGTATACCCCTGACGGTCACAATCTCAGTATTTCTTCCCTTAAGGTTATGGTTGAAAAGCTAGTGGCAAAACAGAAAATTTGGATGTATGGGCAGATTCTACATGAGAATAAAATCAGTTGGAAAGAAATGTGCTCAGTTTAATTATCTTTTTCTATAAGCTTGGTGAACATTTTCTCCACTTGTTTTTTTAATATATATTTCATTATGGGAACTTTTTAATTTCCTCAAAAAGAAAAAAAAAGGTAAATGAATAATATTAGGAAATTTAAAAATCAAAAATCCATGTGGAAACCAAAGCCTAATGAATAATATCTGTAAATAAATCTTCTGACAGCACTTAAATGTCATTGCCTTAGGAAATTTAAGTTAAAGACAATAGTGTTTTCCCTCTTAGTTCTCATTCCCATCAAAAATATTTTACTAAATATATACTTTGCTTGTAAAGGTAATAAGTTTAGACTGCATATTTCACAAATTACTTTTTCTTTCCCAGAATAGAGGAAGATTTTTTTCCTCTATTTTTCCACAAAGATCATTGCAGCTCTATGATAAGTGTTGTGGTTGTTTGTTAATCTAGTTACAGTCATTGCCAAAATAACACATAATGCCCTATCAAAATCTTTAGTAGGCATTGACTTATAGAAATGCTATTATTTATTTAAAAAGCATAGTCCCATCAAGAAAAAGTGTTGACATTAAATTACTGAAATATTTGTAACAGATTTATGAAAAGCTCTCTAATGTAAGTTTTTATGTGTTAAAGATACTATATTTCATGAAAGAAATTACTTGGCAGGGCTGTTTTGAATTTTCATGTTTCCTAATGACAAAAAAAAAATAGTGAAGGAAATGTTTCCCATGATAAACAGATTCGTCTGTCATATTTGCAAGAAAATGGCTTTCCATGACTAATTCATTTACTCAATTCATTTAAATGGAACTTCTTTTGGAAAGATAAACACTGATGTTCAAAAATGAGATTTATTTTCATTGTACATCACTATACACTGTAGTGTACATTTAAGTAAGTATCTTGTAAGGTGTCATTAAGTGACAGATAAAATTAGATAAATTGTTAGCAAAGATATGTATCATGAAGCTAGTCAGGTATGACTACTACAACATAAGACATGAAAAAGCATTAAATTGTTACAAGAGTGTATAATTCCCATTTTGTATTTCAGTATCTTTATCTGGAGTCCTTTGTAAGAACAATTTTGCAGTCCAAAAATTATCTATTTCCTTTTACCTGAACATAATTATGCAAATGATTAAAATATTTGTGGTAATGAAACTGTCTCCCTTGTGGAATCTACTGTCTTATAACTTGACATCAGACTCATATAATGGTTGAGGTTGGAAGGGTCTCTGAAAATTATCTAGTTCAATCCTCCTGCAAGTCTGCCTTTGCTCCAGACCTCCCCATGGGCCTCAGGAGCCTGATACTTCTGAAGGCAAATCTTACCAGTAAAACCCAATGTGAAGGAACAGGTCAAGATACTAAATGACTTCAATTCCTCTGTCACCAGCTCCTCTGCCACCAGCTCCTCTGCACCATTCAGCAGGGGGCTCGCATTTTCCAAAGTTCCTTTTACTGCTGATCTATCTGTAGAAGCCCTTCCCGCTGCCCTTCACAACCCTTGCCATACTCAATATTAGGTGGACTTTAGCCTTCTAAACCTCATCCCCACATGCTCAGGCAGTGTCTCTATATTCTTCCTGCTTCCACATCTTGGTTTTTTTCTTATGTTTGAATTTAATGAGGATGTCTTTTTTGATCCATGCAGGCCTCCTGCCACCTTTGCTTGATAACCTAGTCATCATGATGGACCATTTTTGATCTTGAAGAAGGTGAATCTAGACACACACACAACATCCCCAACCTCCAAACCCCCCCAAAAAAACAAACCAAACAACTCAACCAGCACTCCTAGACCCCTCTTCTCTCTATGACCATCTCCTGTTGAACTCTTGCAAGTGGGTCCATGAACAAGCTAAAGTCTTCTTTCGAAGTCCAGGGCTGTGATCCTGCTATTTAACTTTTTCCTTCATCTCAGAATTCTTAACACAGGCTCTTGAAGCTGCAGGGTCTTAGAGAAGATCCAGTCAATCTCTGTAGCACCGAAGATGAGACAGTCTGCTGATCTCCTCCAGCTCCTTTATTTGGCAACACAGGTAGTCCACTGGTATGCCGACCTCCTGCAGACAAGAAGTATTCCTCCCTGCCCCAGCAAGAGCCCACAGACACTCCCTACAGCTCTAGTGCTGCATAGCTGTGTCCTCCCCCAGGAACTTGGTCTGGGTCAAAGCCTCTGATGTTACAGGGACAGCTATTCCAGTGGCTGCTGTGCAGCACCTCATAACCATCATTGAATACACATACACTACCCTCAGCAGAGCTCCTGACCCTTTTCTGCACAGAAGGCTACATATGTTAGCTGCCTCCATGAGCTGTACTCAGGACCAGCCCTTATATGGCTCTCTCCCTTGCACCTGCTGCAAGGGTGCCTGACCATCCCTCACTAGGAGTCAGCTGGAACAAAAGCTGACCCCTCTGGTCAAGGACAGCTCACAGAACTCATTAGAAGCTGCTAGAGCTTGGCAGTCACAGCCCCCCATGGTGATCCTTCCCCATCAGCAGCAGGCACCCTGATGTTCCTCAGAGACCTCCCACAAGTCCTCCAGTGATCTTGAACAAAGTTCCCAGGAGATCTAGAAGATTACGAAGCAGAACCCAGGAACTACTACACAAACTGCTGTGCCTGCTGGCTTAACTGCCTTAATTGCTTTACATTTAGGATGAGGATATATAATGATCATAGAGATAAGATATGATTCCTGGAATGGGCTGCAGGGAAGTGTTATTATTTTTAGAAAACAGTGCTGGAAACTTAGCTGATGATTTACAAGCCTTATTAGATATTTTTGGTTTTATATCTTGTGGACTGAAATATAATTAGAAAATAACAAATATTGTTATTCACATTGTTGCTGCAACATGTAACTATCTAACAGAAGTAAATGTCTGGTGTGAGTAGATGATTAGTTTGGGAAATTCTAATGAAATTATTATTCAAATAAAGATCAGATTTCTTATCCATTTCCTTCCTATAGATGAACAATGTCAGATTAAGCAATTAGCTATTTATATAGTATACAGCTCAGATCATAATCTCTAAATGGTGTTTGGAGCCAACACTCAATACTATTAACCTTTAATGAGATGACACTTTAAATCTCATAATGCATTGTGCAGTTAGGGAAAAACCACCAACACAAACACACAAAAGTGATGCTGGAAAAGCAGTCAGGGGCCAACTGTTCTAAAAAGCTTCTAAGAGACATAGATACATCACTTAACATCACTGTTTACTCTAATGAAGAAGAATCACCCTCAGTGTAACTCTTCTTTATTTTAATTTATTTTAAAAATTTGGGTATTATAAGTGCAAAGGCAGTAACAGACATTAGGCAGGATGTAACTACTGGTGGAAAAATAAACATACTAACTAAGTCTAACACACTAAAGTTGGCCTGCAAGACTGCATAAATTAGCCAGGAAAAATAAACCATTCTTTGTAATATATTATGTTGGTATGGAAAAAGAGGATATAGGACAGAATACCTTTAAAATAAAATATCTAATGGTTGTTAAAATAATCACAAAATACACTTGGAACCACTGCCACATTCTCTCCTGACATTACTTCATTGACTTCAAATAGAACTAGGCCAGCAGAGAATTTGCTTCTTACAATTCTTATAATGTAAGATGAGAATTAATTCCTACAGTGCTAGTTACCAGACAGATCAATTTTCTGCTTGTATATTCCTTAAGAAAACATATCCCTAAAGACCAGAAGACAAGTACTAAACACAGCTACATAAACTTAATATGTAAAATGTAATTTTGAATTTCTAGATGTAATTCAATTGAAAGTTGAAGTACAATTAGTTAGTGGCTTTAATAATATTATATCAATCTGAAAGATGAATAATTTTATCTCTGTTTAGGACACTTTACTTTTTCCAGGTGTTTCTCAATGGATTATATCTAGTAATTTAAACAACACTTGATAAGTTTTTGTTTGTTTTTTTGGCTGGTTTTTTAGATATGGCATTAATCTTTCTTTTTTTTTTATTTTCAGTACAGATGCAGAATTTTTATGACAGAACTTCAAACAGTCCTATGGCTCAGCAACAAAAATAACTAAGTCCCCTATAAAGTACTTTTCTTAGCACAAGCCTATCAGCTCCAGAAAGGCAAATTATTCTATATGGAAGGCATTGGTGTAAATACTATCTAAATCATAAATAAAAAAAAAGTATTAATTCCTGCCATAGATATCTAAAGTAAATAAGCTCTCCTTGATCAGCCTGTATGCTACCTAGGTTAGACTTCTGATCCACTTGTACATTCCCTACCTGCTTCCTGCCAGTCTTTTCTGACTCACACAGGCAGGGACATCCTCCTAAATCTTCAGGAGTCCTATCTGACAGCTATTGTTTAAAATCTAACAAAGTTATCAGAATATTGATTTCACTGAAATAGAGCTGACACATTGGGCTTAATTCAGTTGTATAAATATAGTAACTAGTGGCATGTGAGATCCCCTTGGTTGTCCTATCTGGCCTCTGGCTGTCATTCTAGAAGGATATAGATCTCCCGGAGGTTGTGAAATTCTGTGAACAACGTGAGATGTCTCTGATGATCTACTGCATCTCAAATGATGCTAGATATCTATTTGTAAACAACTAAACCATGCTCATGATGACATCGTAATTCATGTACCTGTACATGTAATTAAATCTTTGGTTCTAGGCCTGCCTGCCTTAGTCTAATAGCCCTTGCTACCCTATCCCAAAAAAATGCCAATAGACAATGAGGTTTCATAAATGTGTGCTTTCCATTTCTTTTTGCTGAATGAAAAACAGATCAAAGATAACCTCTCTCAGCCCTAATAATTAGGAGTGATATGAAATTATGAATTTCTGTCCTCTGAAAATACTATACACTTTATGTTAAATAATTTTTTGATAAAACAATGAAATGCTCAGAATGACCAGGGTGCCATGATATCTCCTTTGTTCCTTTTTTGGGAGCTCAACTCATCAGCCTCTAGTCATGCCACATCCTCTCATCCTCCTCTACCTTCTGCATTTGGTATCCACAGAATTTATACTACAATGTTTCCCCCAGTACACAGAGACATCTAATTTTCATTTTCGTGCAAGGACCTGTTCCCAGTCGGATGTGACAACGCTCATATTGGCTGCTTCTAACATATAGGCCTTTTCTATCACCTTAAGAAGTATCTAATTCTCTCCGTCAATTAAAAAGTTGTGGTGGGTTGACCCTGGCCGGATGCCAGGTGCCCACCAAGCCGTTCTATCACTCCACATCCTCAGCTGGACAGGGGGAGAAAAAATATGATGAAAGGTTTGTGGGTTGAGATAAGGACAGGGAGAGATCACTCACCAATTACGGGCACAGGCAAAACAGACGACTTGGGAAAATAATCAACTTAATTTATTGCCAATCAAAGCAGAGTAGGGTAATGAGAAATAAACCCAAATCTTAAAAAACACCTTCCCCTCACCCATCCCTTCTTCCCAGACTCAACTTCAATCCTGATTTCTCTAACTCCTGCCCTGAGCAGCACAGGGGGACAGGGAATGGGGATTGCGGTCAGTTCATCACACATTGTCTCTGCTGCTCTTCCTCCTCAGGGGGAGAACTCCTCACACTCTTCCCCTGCTCCAGTATGGGGTCCCTCCCATGGGAAACAGTCCTCCATGAACTTCTTCAATGTGAGGCCTTCCCACGGGTTGCAGTTCTTCATTAACTGCTCCAGCGAGGGTCCCCCACAGGGTCACAAGTCCTGCCAGCAAACCTGCTCCAGCGTGAGCGCCTCTCTCCACGGGTCCACAGGTCCTACCAGGAGCCTGCTCCAGCGTGGGCTTCCCACGGGGTCACAGCCTTCTTTAGGCATCCACCTGCTCCAGCATGGGGTCCTCCATGGGCTGCAGGGGGACA
>NW_008824290.1:706576-719088 GCF_000699105.1 Pygoscelis adeliae | reverse complement strand
TTGGATGTGAGGAAAAATTTCTTTACTGAAAGAGTGGTTAAACATTGGAACAGGCTGCCCAGGGAAGTGGTTGAGTCGCCATCCCTGGAAGTATTTAAAAGACGTGTAGATGAGGCGCTTAGGGACATGGTTTAGTGGGCATGGTGGTGTTGGGTTGACGGTTGGACTCGATGATCTTGGAGGTCTTTTCCAACCTTAATGATTCTATGATTCTACTTTATTGAGGTACTATATTCACATAATGTTGTGTTTGCTTCCTGCAGATAGTTTTGATTGGGAAAGATCTCAGTATGTGGCTGCTTCCAAAGTTCCTTGGTTCTCTAGACAAGATAAAGTCTCTCCCCCCCCCCCCCCCCAAGGCTGAAAATGACATCAGAAGGCTGGATTAGCAGGTTTGCTGCTTGCAGAAAGTAGAGTGATAACTCAACACTACTGAGAATTTCTGTAAAAATTATAGGCAAAATAGCTTATCAAAAGAATACATAATTTTTGCACATTATTTATAGCTTTAATTGGCAAGTCCAGTGCTTTAGGATTCATTGAAATAAATCTTCAGCCAAATAGTCTTTGTTGGAAGATAAGTGAGCAACTCTAACTCTCTTAATTAAATTCACATAGAGTTTTTGTTGGTTTGGTTTGGTGTGTGCCATGTTCTGTCACACCCTCCATTTTATTCTTTTGCCAGTTATGTTAAAAGAGACACTGGGAGTTATAACTACTGAACATTCCCTGGCTGAGGGAAATAGATACACCCCTGATGTTTGTTGGTTGGTAGTAGAATAATGCATTGAATTATTGTGTCTGCTAAAGATATTTTGTTCGGTCTCATTTTCAGTTCTTTGTATTATTACCGCTGTTTTATGATCATCAAATAGTTTAATATTTTCATTACTTAAGGTGTTAAATGTTACTTTGTTGTATTAACAACACTAAAACTCAGATTCCAGATATACTATTTTGTTGAATTATTTTATATGAATCTCCGCTTTTCTCTCGCTAGCTGTTTTACTTGTGGTTTTTTCACTTGCGTAATTCTTTAAGCCAACAAAACAAAACAAAACAAAACAAACAAACAAAAACCCCAGTGTTTTGCAAATGAAAGCCTAAATTAGAGAAAAAACAACTCACTTCCCTGCAGCATGTTTGCTGTCCAGCTGTGTAGTAATGTGCAATCTGTTTCCATGACCACAAGTTCACCAACATTCATGCTGTCATGTCTTAACAGGGTATAGAGAAAAGTTAATTACTTATAACTGTTATATTAATGGTATGACTAATTAAATTTATAATTAAAAAGAAAACTTTTTTTTTCCTTAAGAATTTTAAATTTATGTCTTTTGCTTTATAAGAAAGTTGGTTGTTTTTTTTTTCTCTGCATCTCCCCACACAATTTTCAATATCAAGTATTGTTACTGATTGCATACAAAAGGGTTCCTGCTATTGGTAAAAAAATGTCATGAAACTAAGGTAATGTGGAGAGGCACTCAAGTTGTTGGAATTTCATGAAAAATTTTTAATATGTTTCTGTTTGGAGCATTTCATAGGTATTATTAGCTATAAGTAAAATTTCTGAAGAAAACCTGAACTACTTTTGTAATAAGTAGTCAAAACAATTGGTCATGCCAAGACTAGTTAAGCATCTCAATAGCTGCATGAAGATATGAATTGCTGCCAGTTGTGGAGACATGAAAGATACATCTATGTATATGTATATGTATATGTATATGTATATGTATATGTATATCTATATCTATATCTATATCTATATCTATATCTGTATCTGTATCTGTATCTGTATCTATCTATATCTCTAATTTATATCTATATCTAATCTATATCTCTTTGAAAATCTTTCCTGATTGACCAAGTATTAGTTAAGATTTTTAAAACAAGATCTAGCAGTATTAAACTATAAATTAGAAGAAGATAACATAATTTATTACTTCCTATGTATTTTTGACCTAAATAAAGGTCTCTATAACTCTCTTTCTCCCAGTGAATCAATGAGATGATACTCAAACATAAGTAGGTGATAGATAAATAGATAGATATTTTAGCACACTTCTACTCCTTAACCAGAGCTCCCAAAATAAAGGAAAATTGCTTATTTGGAAAATGTATTCATAATTACATTGTTGTTTCTTTGGCAGTAAGTACAAGCTGAAAACTGTGTAATTAACCACAAATAAAGAGACATTAGGGGCTAGATGGAAAAAAATCTTGGTATCTATTATATAATTTCCTATGGATTTAAGGCACCTAAGTCCAAAAATTCTGAATGAAAATGCTTCACTCTTCAGTGCCTGCTCTTGAAATTAGGTCTTTCCTGAGATCAATTATCTGAGAAACCTGTTGCCAGAAGCACCTAGAGACCATGCATAATACTTAAGATGATCATACCCCTAAAATATAAAGTTGAGATCACTGATATTACCAAAAGTCTGTATAATAACGTACCTTGTTGCTAGATGTCTGAAGTACTGTAAGTTAAAAAGTGACAATCTCCCTGCAACAATTTTCTTCCTCTTAACCACCAGGTGACTAGTTGGAATAGGGATGTGTATTGAGGGACTCTTTTTGGAAGGCTTGTTAGTGTTCAGAAAAGGGTGCAAGGCTCTCGGAGGCAAAAAAGAGATTCTGACCTGGAGGCCTGTGACTCAAGGTTTAACTGAGTTCTGGATTCTGTTCTAGAAGTCAGTATGCCTGAAGGTTGGGCTAAGGTAACTTAAATCCTTTATTTAGTATAAAAATTGTATAATTCTACAATTTAATTCTTTATGTGTATATGAATAAAGATATATTTGTTGACAATTAAATTAGCAGAATATGTTAAAAACCATTTTATTTACATTTAATTGACTAAATAAATTAAATTATATTTAATTGACTGTGTAGCTTAGACCTTTAGAGCAATCGTATGCCAGACAGGTGGAGAAGTCTGCTAGAGTAAAATGGCCATGCTATTTCTGTATGTTTGTTCACATTCATATCAAAATATTCCACAACTCTTCTTCTTTTGAAGAAATACCATCAGTTAAAGATCTTATACTTTAACATGCATTGGCAAGTCTCCTCTCATTCAAGAGTATAATTTCTCCTTGCAATCTCCAGCAAAGTCTAACACAGCTGAAAAAGGGAGTTCACAACTAATTCACAGAATGTTGCTCTGATGTGATTTTAAGAGTGTTTATGCTACATTTAAGTCACAGAAAATCAAAGCAGTATACCTGTCATGTTTGAGTGCACCCAGAAATAGAATTCTGTTCTAGTAGAACTAATTGGTACAAATGTTGGCTTGTTAGAAAAGCTGGTACAACATATTCTTAATCACCAAGGATTATGGAACTCAAGCATAAGAAATCATATGCAGCATCCAAAAAAAAAAAAAGAAATGTATTCTGCCTCTTATCATTTCCTTCAAAACATGATCACTGAATAAGATACCACCTAAATGGTCTTAACTACTTTTTTTACACTTTTCCTCATCTATTTGTGTCTCTACAGGTGGGTCACTTGGTTTGTAGATCATAGAATCATAGAATCATAGAATAGTTTGGGTTGGAAGTGACCTTTAAAGGTCATCTAGTCCAACGCCCCTGCCGTGGGGAGGGACATCTTCAACTAGATCAGAGGTGAGATTCCCCTTTCTGGGGAATCAAATCAAAGCTAACCACATAAAATCTATATACCATGAAGGCAGAGAATTGTGTGTCTAAGACCTCCAACAGCCAGCTTTCTTCTGCTACATAGGTTATCTATTAAGAAACATAAAAAAACATTTTGTTGTCCTAAACTCTGCCTTTCTTCAGAGCTTGCTGGTGTCATGTTACCCTGTAGTAAGTTTCTGTGGCCTAACGAATAGGAAGATATTGTTTAAAATCATAAGAGTAAGACGAATGTTGATGCGTAGCTTCCAATGTTCATGTGTTTGACAGTTAGGGGTTTTCTACTAAATAGTGTGTGGCAGTAATTGCTTTTTTTGGCTCTGTGTAAAAAAAAAAGAATAAACTAATTGTCCATAAAAAATAACAAAGATAATGCCAGGATAAAGTTTCAAACTATGAATCCTAATCCTACATTCATGTTTAACTTAGGGCTCTAGAAGATATACAAATTCTGGAGATAATTTGAGCAAACAATTTTTCATAATGTTTAAAACATTGTCTTATGGTTTAGCCCTCCCTCCCGGCTGCTAGGAACTCCATTTGTATTTACTTACATTTTTTTCTATGCCTCTGAGCAGGTGGAGCTCTTAGTCATGATTTCTAAGTTATAGAAGTCTTACAAACTCATGTTTTCCTTTCCAAGTTATCTTTAAATGCATACCAGTTAAACTAGATGAGCAACTTGTTTCAAAATTGACTCTGAAATGTTTTTATTTGTAAGTTCTGGAAGGCATTTATCTTCTATGTAAATGTTAAAGAAGAAATATAAACAATGAGTATTTTGTAAAGTAAAATCAATATGCTTAGTTATGTTTTTCTTTCCTTCTTTAGTAACTCCTTACAGACTATGAACTCAAGTAGTATATGCACACAATCTGAGGAAATGCCAGTTCATTATCTTCATTGATATCAGCCCATTATATCTAAATTTATCATTTTTAATAGCTTAAAATATAATTATATGGCTATTGCTAGATATGAAACTTATTAATGGTTTTATTAGTGATAAATGAGTGAATTATCTCTCCCGTCTATGTACGAATAAAAGCTGTAATTTAAGCCAGTAATAAAATATTAATACATTTATATTATTGAGATGTCCATATCAATTTTTAAGTTGCAGAAGAAAGCAGTTCACTCTGGTAACAAGGAAAAGGAAATTCATAACATAGCCATAAATAAATATAGGTAAATTATAAGCATTTTTAATTGAACACAAACAGAATGTTTAAAAATTTACATGTTCTTTTAACATCTCACTTTCTTTGGTCTACTTGCACAGTTCTTCAACAGATTCAGTTGTCTTCTGTATTTAGGTAGAAAGAACAATATAGCTATTGATAACATGGCAACACAACACAGCAGTGTATATTGCTTTATTTACACAATCAAAATTGCTTTCTAGAAAAAAAATTTGGGGGGATTTGTGATGGCTTAATCATCTTTCATGTTTCATGCATAATAAAGCAGAGAGAAAACAGATTTGTTCATGGAACATATATAGTATGAATTTCATGTGAATCTGTTATGATTCATTAGCTAAACTGTCTTTTGAATATGAACAGAAAGGTGAGCTTGGGACATTGCTGTTACAAAGATTGTTATGAGAATAAATGACCACAAAAAAAAAATGAACATGATTTCAGTACTGAGATATAAGCCTCCTTCAGTCCATTAACTTAGGTGATTCAAATCCAAAATGTACTCACCCTTGAAATGTATCTCGAACTCCATTTTATTCCAAACTACAAGACTGAGAGCAATTATGGTGCTTTGAATACTGAAAGAGAAGTAATGAACAGACATTGTTCTTTTGAGTATACATAGAAGCCTCTGTCAATATAGCACGTTCAATGTCGCTCTTGTTGTTTCAATACATGTATTATAAAGAGGTGCTCCTCAGTGTGGCTTCCCTATTTTCCCTTCAATCTACATTCAGATGTCTTGCTGACATGTCAGAATAATCACATGAGCATATGTGAAATATACATGGATACCAATGATGTTTGCCCACTCTGGCCTCCAGTAAAAAAACCACAAAACCCCCAAACAAACAAACAAAAGTTCCAAATGTTGAACCTCTTAATAAAAAAACAATCCTTTTACCTCCGAAAGGCTTGCCTCTAGTGGTAAAACTTACTTACTCTAAGGAGGAATTCCAATTTTCTCTCTCCTCTCTCAAAGCTTGCGCTGCTCCTGAGCTAACTATGGAGAAAGAATTCTCAAGTGGAAAACTCCTTAAAGGAGTCTTTGCAGCAAATGTTTACTAACTTGTATTACTTGAATTATAGGAACAAGGTATAGCAAGGTATAGCTCACAGAAGCCTCACAAAGTTCAGTGGAGACAAATGAAAAATCCTGCACTTTTATTTGAATAACCTGTCCAAAAATACAATCTGGATGAAAAGCAGCTTAACACATAAGGAACTGAGGGTCCTCGTGGACAGAAAATTGAACCACAGTTTTTCAGTAGGTCAAAGTTGTTGTTTTTCCAAAATACTGTGAGTATTCTGGAGTATTTCCAATTTTGGAATCTTCTTTGGATTGACAACTGAAATACCCCATTACATACAGATACCTTCACTTGCAAAACAGAGCCTTTTCACCAAATTATGAAGTCAGAGTCTGTCTTACTCTACCGTACCTCAGGAACTTTTCACTTGGCTAATTCTCCAACACATGTAACCTCCCAAATCTTGTACCCTTTTTGTGTCTCTTGCCTAAGCTTTTTGTTTGTTTGTTTGCTTGTTTTTCAGTAAACAGCTGCTTCTTTCTTTTGCTTTTATGCAAATTCCCATTTTTCAGGGAATAGTTTCTGAAGGGATTATGAAGAAAAAACTGTCTCTGCAATGGTACAGACTTTTCTTTTTTTGTAAATTCTTGTTAGATAGTATCTAGTCAGGACCTAATAAAATTTTATGTACATCTCTCTGGACCATGAATACATATGTCAGATCCTTTTTCTTGACTCTTTAACACAGAAAAGTATGCAACAGAAACACAGAAAAAGGCATGCGTTAGGAAAAGATGGTAGATTTTCCATAACTTAGATTTTTCTTGCCCACTAATAACAAGTATCAGTGTATGATTATAAGGGCACATTCACATATAGGGCAAAAAGATCTTAAAATTTTAAAAAAATCACCTGTCACCTGTGTTTTACCCAAAGAACAAAGTATAGGTAGTCAAAATCAATTAAACTACTAGTACTAGTACTACTGCTACTACTACTACTACTAAATGTATGTAAATAAAAATATTCTCTTTGTAGTATCATAGAATGCAATTAGAAACAAATGAGGAAAATCAAATACTATCCATACTTTTTAATTGGATCTTAGCTCATCCAAGAACATTTTGGAAGGCAAAAGTGGATAAGCAAGTGTTTTTAAAGATCAATAAACATGATATATATTCTGAGAAATGCAATATGGATCAGTCTACCTAACAAAGTTTGAGATGATTGTATAAGATATATGAAAGTGGAGAAAAAAGTCTGTTTTCAAAAAAACAACAAACAACCCTTCAGTATTTTACCAGCACAATTGTTCATGAGTTTATAGCTGAAGAATAGATGGGATTCTCAGCTTTCTTAAATAGTGTATAACCTTTTTGATCATAGAAATGAAGATGAGCATTACTGCAACATAATTTATTAATATTTTCACCTGTTTTGTGCTGATATAAGTGATCACAAAAGCTGACAATATTTTCTGCTGTCTTGAATACTAGAAATAGGGAAAATCTTCTATAGGTCCAATTCTCTCTGTTGCATCCAGATTCGGCAGCCAGCCCCTAATCAAGGGGTAACAGACTGGACACCTAATGCAATCTATGTGGACTAAAGAAACATATCTTATACATGAAGGCTGGTAGTTATCGTTACTCTTAACTAAATCACTACAGCTTATTCCTAATAATGGAACAGTTAAAAATAATATACATAAACTTGTTAGTATCTATTCTTTTTTTTGGTCTCATGCTCAGTCTTTCCAACATATTTTTACTAGAAATCACTAGAAACCCCATTTTTTTTCACTGGAATGGAATGGTGGTGTTGGTGGTTCCTTTTCACTTTATGGTCTGGTCCACTTGTGTCTAATACATTTTCTACTGTTCACAACATCTTAATTCTTTGTTTGTCCTCAATTTTGAAGTATATTGGAATGTCCTATATATGTTATATATTACATATGTTGAAGATCTTTTCTTCCCTTTGTTCTCTCTAAAGCATCCTACAGCCAGCATCCAAGGTTGCTTGTTTTGTGCATTACTGATAAAGTAAGATTTTGTTACCAGAGTTTAGGAAAGTCTTTAACTGTTCACTTGTGTACTGGAACACACACATGCATATAAATACACAGACACATCTGTTAACAAAATCTACAAATTATGACAATATCAATAGCATGCTGTCAAAATCACTTTGAAACAACTCTCCCCTTCGTTGTCAAGATATACCTCTTCTTCTATAGGTTACTGATGGTTATAAGGAAAAAAAAATGTGCAACTGACTCTCATAATTAGTTAATAATTTCAAAGTAACAGAGTACAGGGCAGAATAAAAGAATTTTAGGTACAGGAACATCACTAAGCAAATCCATCTGGTCTTTAGTGGGGTAAATGTTATGGTACTAGAGAGGAAACTAAGATGGATGAGTAATGTACACTCTAGCTAAAAATCATGACAACAGCTTTTGCAGTTGCTGTAACAAGATGCATTCAGTGGGAGAAAGTAGGTAATGATGTATTTATCAGAATTCATCCTTGGGACTGAACTCATTCATGCTTTTAATTGGCAAATTAAAAAAAAAAAAAGATAAAAGGAAAACAAGAAAAAAAATAAAAAGAAAAAAGAAAAAAGAAAAAGAAAAAGGAAAAAAGTGAACTAATGATGGGAAATTTGAATTATCATCACAGAGAAGAACAGGAATATTATGCAAGAAGAACTGAGTGGCCTTGTATATGTACATAGCAGACATATAAAATGCTACAATATAAAATATAAGATCACCTATTTAGTAAGGACAGACTAAATACATTAGTAAGAAACTTGTTTTCTTATTAAGGACAAACAAAAGTGAGAAAAACTGATGTTTTCATTTGTCATATATTTGCGAATCACCAACATGATAAAGCCATGAAAGAGTCAAATAAAAGCTCAAGCTCAATATATGTTAGGCAAGGTATTTCCAAAATGCTGTCCAAAATGCTAGAAAGGTTCAGTTCACAGACTAAGGGGTCTACCTTTGGGTGCTGACACATAGAAGCTTCCCCCATAGTTAAATGTTTAAGCTCATGCTGTAGACAATGAGCACCTACCTAATAAGATATAATAGAACCTAAAGCAATTCAGCTCAAAACGGGCAAGATTCAGTTGTATCTACTGATACTTGAGATGCTCTAGAGGATTTGAGACTTCCACTGAAGACTGACAAATATGAATAAGGGCTCCTGAAAGACCTAGTTCTTTCCAAAGCAGCGAAAGCAATGCCTCATGCTCTAGCACGTCACAAATGACACGAGTTGTTAATGTTTAGGTGAATGATTTGTGCTTTAATAGTTTACTTTAGGTTGAGTTGATTGTTAGGATCCAGTGATTGCATTAACTATATCTTCATTGACTATAATGGGGGCTAGGTAGCTAGGTCACCTTCATATAGACACACATATTTATATGTCTTACTCTGAAGCTGATTACCACACGCTGTCTACTTTCGGTGACCGTGACAAAAACTAATTCAGTCCACAACATCCACAGAGAAGGTTATCATAAGAATGAGCAAGAGAATGAAGAGCTTTTCATATAAGAAAAATTGAAAAAAAAAAAAAAAAACCAGCTTTGGAAAGACACTGATATGATTTTCAAATGGTATATGAAAAGAGGGAAATTTATTATTTAGGATGAAGAACAGCACTGGCAGAAGAACAAAGGGGTATATTTTGGTCATGAAAAAAATGTGAATTTCCTATCAAAGGAAAGTTTGCAATGATGACATGTTGGAGTACTGTGAATAGGCAACGGACATAATTTTAAATTGAGTTTGATTACATATGAATGTATGTCTGGATACTGCAAGCTGTTGACCAAAAAAATAATTTCCAGTCCCCTCTCCGGTGTGAGTGAACTGAAGATTTAAAACCTTTTTCCCACCTAAATGATTAGTCATAAGGGTTTGCCTAACCTTCATGGAAACTGACATCAACAAACTTGCTGAGAATTTTATTATTGAGATCACTGGAGTCATTATGGTGCTTGCATTTTGGAGGGCTTTGACAGCTTAAAATTTACCAGGAGAAAAATGGTCATATGTCTGGCAATCTTTTTACATTGACCTGCTGTTTAAACAAAGTCCTTCTCTTATTCAAATTTGTGGGTAATTCACTTAATAAGTAAATTGGTTTTAGATTAAATGTTTTTAAAATCAGCTTATCACTGACTGTGCTCAGATGGTAAAACCTTAATATGAAGTTAGTGCGGCTTAGACATCTATTACTGAGATCATTCTGACTGGAGTCCAATTCAATGATACTTACTTACAGGTTAATGTTAATTCAGAACTAATCACTGAAGTAACAAAAGGTCATGCATTGAATGAGTTAGTTAAAATGAACAACTAGGGTGCTACTCCTAGGCACTCAGCAAGACTTTGGATGTCCCTTCACTAGGTTAATGTTGCCATCTATTATACACTACATTCTATACTGGTTTCTCTTTTATGGCATGCTTCATTATGAAATTCATTTTCTGTCTATGATTTTACATTAACCTTAACTGTATCTGTGAAACTGTCAGCATTCAAAACAATTACCTTTTTGTTCTGTACTGAAGATAAGTTAGCAATTGTAATTGGTTGGTATTTTGACCAGCTTGCCCCAATGAGATTTATCAAACAACAAATACTGTTAGGCAAAGTGGAATTTTATCAGTAATAGTGTAGTGACTGTTATGATGAATTATTTCTTTGATTCTCATCATTTCAACATTGTTTTTAATGACGTAGTTCAATGTGGAAAAAGAAGAATGCTATTTTCTGTTTTGTAAAATTTCTAATCAAAGAACTTCTTATCAGTTATACTTTAAGGAATAACTGAATCCTCAGGAAGAAGTGTATATTGAGTTATTTAGGGCATAGGCCAGGACCAGGCATGGTCTTTTTATTGTATTTTTATGCATTGTAACAGGATCCAGCTCCATGAAGATGGATTTTAGGTGTCAGCTCATCATCAAATGATGAGCAACAATTATAACAATATAACATACTATACACATTTACTGAAAAAAACCTCCAACATTATTTTCAAAATAACTGTCTTTCCTTTACCAAAAGAACAGCACAGGTTTTTAAACTTTCTTTTAATAGTGGATGAGAGTTTACCTGACTCTGTACGATGATTTTTAGATGTCAACTGAAAACACTAGTCATGCTAGTTAGGCTATTAATGTACTGGAGAGGAAGTGGAATAGATACTAACGCATGCTCTGTCTGTAAGATTTATTTGGTACTTAAAACTTATTATTTATTAGCATACTTATGGCAACTCTGCTTCAACAGCAGCTACTTTTAGAAAATTTGGGTTATACATCCATCTTATGTAAAGAGAATAGACAAAATAGTGAAACGTAAAAATTAAAAGTTTCACTTTCTGAGGTCCAAAAGTGAGAGTTAATGAAAAGACATCAAAACCACAGGGACAGAAAAAGCAATAGAGGTATAAAAACGATATTCTCAAATTTACATTTGCACTGCTTAACTGTTCTCCTTTAATTTTCTATATTTTTCTAGCTTTTTATTGGCTGCACAATGGTCAGTCTTCCTTTGCTTTTCAGTGGAGAAGCTTTCAGCCTTTTAGTTTTTCAGTTTTGTTTCAGATTTACATCGTCTTTATTAGTAGAGCAATTAAGCAATTTAAAAGTGAAGTATTTGCCTTTGAGGTATCTTCTTACAGAAAAATAAGAAAAAAAAAAACAGAAAACCTTTTGGTTTTCTCACTAATTAACACTTTGTGAAAGATTATTTAGATAGTACTTTGGAGGATTCATCTTGCTTAATTTTGTGATCTAAATTAAGAGCCTTGCATAAACTAAGCTCCTTCAACAGTTAATGGTGTCCTAATATTCGTTTAATGATTTTTACTATGTAAGAGATGGAATGAATGCCTCTTTGTGTTACTTAGATTCAGCTTCCCCACTATATGAGGCTCTGGGAAAAATGTGTTTATTTAAAAGCATAAATTTGCAGTAATGAGACAATATAAAATAGCAAAATTCATTACTAAGGTTATACTTAACTCTAAAAATATTGACTGCTTTTGTGCCTGAATGAACATTTCTTTTTATTCTTCTAGGCTAAAGAAAATTCCCATCTTGTAGCTGAAGCAAGCATTTCTAATTCCTACTGCTACTTGTTTAATATTGCTGTCATCTCCTTCTAGGAAAAGAAGAAAAGAAAGAAGGAAGCAAGGAAACTATTCTCTTTTTTGTTTGCTTGGTTGGTTGGTTGGCTAGGGTTTTTTGTTACAGCCTCTTATTTGTGAACTTTCTGTAGCAGATTCATAAAATACTATTTACTATATGTGTTACATAAATATTAAAAATGATGTCAGAGAAGGTGGACTTGGGAATGTGGTGGGTGCCTAAACTAACCTCTACTTTCCCCTTTGTCCTTAGTGTATTGAACATCTTGCTAATTTCACAAGAAAAATTTCTGGGGACTCTCTAGTATCTTCTCCTGAAATAAATGTGTTTGAATTAGCTGTTCTCCTTAGTCACAGTCCAAGACACAAGAAAGTTAGAATCATAGAATCATAGAATCATTAAGGTTGGAAGAGACCTCCAAGATCATC